>NC_059197.1:18882231-19047231 GCF_020615455.1 Coregonus clupeaformis | reverse complement strand
TCATGTGACATGATAGCCCAAAACACAAGGCCCTAATTATAATCCACATAATAATTCACACGTCCTGTTGCTGCATGATTATTTTCCTGCTGTGAAAAAGTGCTCAAATGAAGATGGCAGATCTGTACATCTGCGTGGGGGGTTTGATAAATGCAGGCCACAGACTACCACAGTGTAGACATGACACCTGACCTTTACAGCTCTCCTGTTTCTGATTATGTCATTCTACTGTTTCCATGGCAATATCTCAATCCATGTAATTTATGTATGCCCACATTCATACCACCCAGAGCGAGGCACTGCTCTGGCAAACTACTATCACCCCTGGCACCATATGTTGACACGACACACTGTCCCTGCCAAAGCGTGTGCGAGTGAGAGACTAGGTTATGAATGATCTGAGAGACGAGGCAAGAAGGGCCTTCTACGCCATCAAAAGGAACATAAAATGTCACATTCCAATTAGGATCTGGATAACAAATACTCAAATCAGTTATAGACCCCATTACCCTCTTTGGTTGTGAGGTCTGTGGTCCACTCACCAACCAATAATTCACAAAATGGAACATGAGTGTGTGATGGGAGGTAGACCAGGTGTCTGTTATTACAGGATAATGCCTGACATAAAGCTCAAACACCCTTTTGGGATAAACCTCGACCTCTAGCAATCTGCTGTCTGTCTGCATCTAGCTCTTATTGCACTGGTGAGCACATAAACTGGTTGCTCATTGGACAATGTGTGATACACAGTTTGCAGCAGGACTAGATCTTAAAGAAGCCACTCTGTGGTCATCTATCACTGCCTGCCGAGCTGATTCTCACAAGCCTTGGTGTTTTTTTTATTAATCTTTAAGAACTTTCCTTCTCTGCTCTGACACACACACACACATGCACACACACACACACACACACATGCACACACACACACACACACACACACACACACACACACACAACCTCACATGACCCTGCTCTTGTTCCCCGGAGAGCTGATAAAAGCAGAAGTACACCAAGTAAATTCCACGCACACACACACACACACACACAAACACACACATGCACGCACGCACACACACACGCACGACACACACACACACACACACACACACACACACACACACACACACACACACACACACACACACACACACACACACACACACACACACACACACACACACACACACACACACACACACACACACACACACACACACACACACACACACTTTAAAACATACCTCACTCAGTCTAATCTATCCCCTGAGTGTACAGCCAGGTACCGCAGAAACACACCATGAGACAAGCACCATAATGTAAAACACAATAATCCCAGGGAGACACATCCATCCTCCAGCCTTTACCTGAATAAATCTCCCCGTTCCTCCTGTACGTAAACAACTACACAACAATAACATGGACTACTGTCTGGAAATGTGTTCAACAGCTCTCAGCTTATCTTTCAGACTGCCTTTAAAATGCACTGCTTTGCAATTCAAACAGGGGAGGAATAGAAGAGAGAGGCATGAGATAGCGGAAATCGGGAGATCCAGTCTGTAGGGTTCACTTACGCTGTGTTCACACACGCAGGTACACACACAGACACACACAGAAACGTGCACACACACGGACACACACACACATGCATACGTACACACACACAGAAACGCACACACCTTATCAGGACCTATATTAGAGCCCTGGGTTTTTTTCACACCTAGGCAATCGGCCTCCTCTTGTCAGAGCAATATTGAACGGATGATGAGATGCTAGATAAATGTGTGCTCCAGGGCCTTTTCCTCTTTTCTGAGTTGGGTATCCAGGTAATTGTGGAAGGGGCTATAGGGTTTGTGTGCATGGAGAGATATTATAACATATATTCTCAGAGCGATTAACATGGGGCAAAGTATTCATGCGGACGTTAATATTAGCAATATAATTTGATGATGAGGTAGCTATTATATATAAATGTTGCTAGGAAAACATATTTGATGAACATATTTGCCAAAACAGATGAAAGAGAATAGAGTAAGTTATTAATGATGTTTTATTGTAGTCATAACTGTTCAGTTTCAAAGACCCAATAATAATCACACACAAATAAATACATATACTGTATGACAGGAGGTAGATACTACTCAATAATACAGAGAGTCACATGGCAGGCAAAGCCATCAACATGGCCACCAGCCCTGTCATACTATAATCCATGAGGCCGTTGGGTGAGGCCATCATATCAGTGTCATTATGAAGGGCAGGAGGATCAACCAGGTGACCTTTTCAAACAGGACACATAACTTGAACATTACATACATGACTAATGCCTGTTTGCATATTCAGAACAAACGCAGAAACCATTGCATGGTGAACCATGCACATTCACATAATAAAAAAGCTGCAAGGATATACTTAAGCCTAGGGCTAGCGTTCACAGTGAGAATACAGTGTGTACAAAAGTGCTATTTCAAACAGTTTCTGTGAAACCATTCGTTTTGGCTTGAAAGAGTTGGAATGGAGTTATATTCAATGCTCCAAAAGCTTCTCCGCTTGTATGGCTCTGTTGAAATTATGTTGAACTCTGTTTCACTTTGAACCTGGGTGAGGCTTGATAGACTGCAGGCTGTGAACGTATTGACACTACTGGAATCACACAGAATAGGAAAGAGTTGTCTCTGCCTGCAGAATGACAAATGAGTTCTCAGCTCTGCATGAATCCTTATTTCAGTTCACACACACCAGCACAAACACAGGCGTGTATAAAGTTGAAGTCGGAAGTTTACATACACCTTAGCCAAGTACATTTAAACTCAGTTTTTCACAATTCCTGACATTTAATCCTAGTAAAAATTCCCTGTCTTAGGTCAGATAGGATCACAGACTTGCCGATAATTGTCCAGGCTAGAGCTGGCTGGTAGGTAGTGCAGGCCATGGACAGTGGTGAAGACCGCTAACGGTGGCTAATAGCAAGTAGCTAGTTAGCTGGCTAGCTGGCTAGTTTCAGCCGTAGGTTCTTGATAAAAATAAAGAAATAATAGAATCCGTTCCACATTGGGTGTGGCAGGTTGCAGGAAAGTATATTTAGTTAAAGGAAAGTGAGATAGAGAAATATATAAGAAATAAAAGACAAAAAAACATTTAAAAAACAGTATATTTACATGAGGACACAACACAATACACGACCGCACTACTACGCCATCTTGCATGTACAGTTGAAGTCGGAAGTTTATATATACCTTAGCCATATACATTTAAACTCAGTTTTTCACAATTCTTGACATTTAATCCTAGCACAATTTCCCTGTCTTAGGTCAGATAGGATCACCACTTTATTTTAAGAATGTGAAATGTCAGAATAATAGTAGAGAGAATGATTTATTTCAGCTTTTATTTATTTCATCACATTCCCAGTGGGTCAGAAGTTTACATACACTCAATTAGTATTTGGTAGCATTGCCTTTAAATTGTTTAACTTGGGTCAAACATTTCGGGTAGCCTTCCACAAGCTTCCCACAATAAGTTGGGTGAATTTTGGCCCATTCCTCCTGACAGAGATGGTGTAACTGAGTCAGGTTTGTAGGCCTCCTTGCTCGCACACACTTTTTCAGTTCTGCCCACACATTTTCTATAGGATTGAGGTCAGGGCTTTGTGATGGCCACTACAATACCTTGAATTTGTTGTCCTTAAGCCATTTTGCCACAACTTTGGAAGAATGCTTGGGGTCATTGTCCATTTGGAAGACCCATTTGCGACCAAGCTTTAACTTCCTGACTGATGTCTTGAGATGTTGCTTCAATATATCGATAAACTTTTCCTTCCTCACGATGCAATCTATTTTCTGAAGTGCACCAGTCCCTCCTGCAGCAAAGCACTACCACAGCATGATGCGGCCACCCCCGTGCTTCACAGTTGGGACGGTGTTCTTTGGCTTGCAAGTCCCCCTTTTTCCTCCAAACATAATGATGGTCATTATGGCCAAACAGTTATATTTTTGTTTCATCAGACCAGAGGACATTTCTCCAAAAAGTACGATCTTTGTCCCCATGTGCAGTTGCAAAATATAGTCTGGCTTTTTTATGGCAATTTTGGAGCAGTGGCTTCTTCCTTGCTGAGCCGCCTTTCAGGTTATGTCGATATAGGACTTGTTTTACTGTGGATATAGATACTTTTGTACCTGTTTACTCCAGTATCTTCACAAGTTCCTTTGCTGTTGTTCTGGGATTGATTTGCACTTTTCGCACCAAAGTAAGTTCATCTCTAGGAGACAGAACGCATCTCCTTCCTGAGCGGTATGACGGCTGCGTGGTCCCATGGTGTTTATACTTGCGTACTATTGTTTGTACAGAGGAACGTGGTACCTTCAGGCGTTTGGAAATTGCTCCCAAGGATGAACCAGACTTGTGGAGGTCTACAATTATTTTTCTGAGGTCTTGGCTGATTTCTTTGGATTTTCCCATGATGTCAAGCAAAGAGGCACTGAGTTTGAAGGTAGGCCTTGAAATACATCCACAGGTACACCTCCAATTGACTCAAATTATGTCAATTAGCCTATCAGAAGCTTCTGAACCATGACATCATTTTCTGGAATTTTCCAAGCTGTTTAAAAGCACAGTCAATTTAGTGTATGTAAACTTCTGACCCACTGGAATTGTGATACAGTGAATTATAAGTGAAATAATCTGTCTGTAATGCGCACACACACACACAATTCTGAACACATACACAAATACACAAACACACAAGTAAACATACACACACACACACACACACACACACAATTATACACACATACACACACACACACACACACATTTCTATTCTTCAGAGATGTGCTGTGTGAAGCTGTTCAAACAGACGGTATCTGAGCATCAAGAAGAGTAAACATCTGCTTAGTGATTTTCAGTAGAGCAGAGTAGAGCAGAGTATAGCAGAGTAGAGTAGAGTGGAGCAGAGCAGAGCAGAGCAGAGTAGAGCGGAGTAGAGCGGAGTAGAGTGGAGCAGAGCAGAGTAGAGTAGAGTAGAGTAGAACAGAGCAGAGGAGAACACAGCAGAGCAGAGCAGAGTAGAGTAGAGTAGAGCAGAGCAGAGCAGAGTGGAGTAGAGCAGTGCAGAGCAGAGCAGAGCAGAGCAGAGTAGAGCAGAGCAGAGTAGAGCAGAGCAGATAAGAGCAGAGTAGAGCAGAGTAGAGAAGAGCAGAGCAGAGTAGAGTGGAGTAGAGTAGAGTAGAGTAGAGTAGAGTAGAGTAGAGTAGAGTAGAGTAGAGTAGAGCAGAGCAGAGCAGAGCAGAGCAGAGTAGAGTAGAGCAGAGCAGAGCAGAGCAGAGCAGAGTAGAGCAGAGCAGAGCGGAGTGGAGTACAGCAGAGCAGAGCAGAGCAGAGTAGAGCAGAGCAGAGAAGAGCAGAGCAGAGCAGAGCAGAGTAGAGCAGAGCAGAGCAGAGTGGAGTAGAGCGGAGTAGAGCAGAGTAGAGCAGTGTAGAGCAGAGTAGAGCAGAGCAGAGTAGAGCAGAGCAGAGTATAGCATTGTAGAGTAGAGCAGAGCAGAGTGAGCAGAGTAGAGCAAAGCAGAGCAGAGCAGAGTAGAGTAGAGTAGAGTAGAGTAAAGCAGAGCAGAGCAGAGCAGATTAGAGTAGAGTAGAGTAGAGCAGAGCAGAGCAGAGCAGAGTAGAGTAGAGCATAGTAGAGTAGAGCAGAGGAGAGGGAGTAGAGCAGAGTAGAGCAGAGCCGAGAAGGGTAGAGCTGAGCAGAGCAGAACAGAGCAGAGCAGAGCAGAGCAGAGCAGAGTAGAGTAGAGTAGAGTAGAGCAGAGCAGTGCAGAGTATAGCAGATCAGAGTACAGCAGAGTAGAGCAGAGCAGAGTACAGCAGAGTAGAGTAGATTAGAGTAGAGAAGAGTACAGCAGAGTAGAGCAGAGCAGAGTAGAACGGAGCAGAGCAGAGTATAGCAGAGTATAGCAGAGCAGAGCAGAGCAGAGCAGAGTAGAGTAGAGTAGAGTAGAGTAGAGTAGAGCAGAGCAGAGCAGAGCAGAGAATGGTAGAGCTGAGCAGAGTAGAGCAGAGCAGAGTAGAGCAGAGCAGAGTAGAGTAGAGCAGAGCAGTGCAGTGTATAGCAGATCAGAGTACAGCAGAGTAGAGCAGAGCAGAGTACAGCAGAGTAGAGTAGATTAGAGTAGAGAAGAGTACAGCAGAGTAGAGCAGAGCAGAGTAGAACGGAGCAGAGCAGAGTATAGCAGAGTATAGCAGAGCAGAGCAGAGCAGAGCAGAGCAGAGCAGAGTAGAGTAGAGTAGAGTAGAGTAGAGTGGAGTAGAGTAGAGTAGAGTAGAGTAAAGCAGAGTAGAGCAGAACAGAGTAGAGTAGAGTAGAGTAGAGTAGAACAGAGCAGAGTAGAGCAGAGCAGAGTGAGCAGAGTAGAGCAAAGCAGAGCAGAGCAGAGCAGAGCAGAGTAGAGTAGAGTAGAGTAGAGTAAAGCAGAGCAGAGCAGAGCAGAGCAGAGCAGAGCAGATTAGAGTAGAGTAGAGCAGAGCAGAGCAGAGCAGAGCAGAGCAGAGTAGAGTAGAGTAGAGCATAGTAGAGTAGAGCAGAGCAGAGGGAGTAGAGCAGAGTAGAGCAGAGCAGAGAAGGGTAGAGCTGAGCAGAGCAGAACAGAACAGAGCAGAGCAGAGCAGAGCAGAGTAGAGTAGAGTAGAGCAGAGCAGTGCAGAGTATAGCAGATCAGAGTACAGCAGTGTAGAGCAGAGCAGAGTACAGCAGAGTAGAGTAGATTAGCGTAGAGAAGAGTACAGCAGAGTAGAGCAGAGCAGAGTGAGCAGAGCAGAGCAGAGCAGAGTAGAGCAGAGCAGAGTAGAGCAGAGCAGAGTAGAGTAGAGCAGAGCAGTGCAGAGTATATCAGATCAGAGTACAGCAGAGTAGAGCAGAGCAGAGTACAGCAGAGTAGAGTAGATTAGAGTAGAGTAGAGTACAGCAGAGCAGAGCAGAGTAGAACGGAGCAGAGCAGAGTATAGCAGAGTATAGCAGAGCAGAGCAGAGCAGAGCAGAGCAGAGTAGAGTAGAGTAGAGTGGAGTAGAGTAGAGTAGAGTAGAGTAAAGCAGAGTAGAGCAGAGCAGAGTAGAGTAGAGTAGAGTAGAGTAGAGTAGAGTAGAGTAGAACAGAGCAGAGCAGAGTATAGCAGAGTATAGCAGAGCAGAGCAGAGCAGAGCAGAGTAGAGTAGAGTAGAGTAGAGTGGAGTAGAGTAGAGTAGAGTAGAGTAGAGTAAAGCAGAGTAGAGCAGAGCAGAGTAGAGTAGAGTAGAGTAGAGTAGAGTAGAGTAGAACAGAGCAGAGTAGAGCAGAGCAGAGCAGAGCAGAGTAGAGTAGAGCAGAGCAGAGTGGAGTGGAGTAGAGCAGAGTAGAGCAGAGCAGAGTAGAGCAGAGTAGAGCAGAGCAGAGCAGAGTAGAGCAGAGCAGAGCGGAGTAGAGCAGAGTAGAGCAGAGCAGAGCAGAGCAGAGCAGAGCAGAGCAGAGTAGAGCAGAGCAGAGTAGAGCATAGTAGAGTAGAGCAGAGCAGAGTGAGCAGAGTAGAGCAAAGCAGAGCAGAGTTGAGCAGAATAGAGCAGAGCAGAGCAGAGCAGAGCAGAGCAGAGCAGAGTAGAGTACAGCAGAGTACAGCAGAGTAGAGCAGAGCAGAATAGAGCAGAGCAGAGTAGAGCAGAGCAGAGCAGAGAAGGGTAGAGCTGAGCAGAGTAGAGCAGAGCAGAGCAGAGCAGACAGAGTAGAGCAGAGCAGAGTAGAGCAGAGTAGATCAGAGCAGAGTACAGCAGAGTAGAGCAGAGCAGAGCAGAGTAGAGCAGAGTAGAGCAAATCAGATCAGAGTAGAGCAGAGTAGAGCAGAGTAGAGCAGAGTAGAGTAGAATAGAGAATAGTACAGCAGAGTAGAGCAGAGCAGAATAGAGTAGAGCATAGTAGAGTAGAGCAGAGCAGAGCAGAGTGAGCAGAGTAGAGCAGAGCAGAGTAGAGCAGAGCAGAGCAGAGCAGAGAAGGGTAGAGCTGAGCAGAGCAGAGCAGAGCAGAGTAGAGTAGAGCAGAGCAGAGCAGAGCAGAGTAGAGCAGAGCAGACTAGAGCAGAGTAAAGCAGAGCAGAGTATAGCAGAGCAGAGCAGAGTAGATCAGAGCAGAGCAGGCTTTGGAATTCTGATTGATTAGTAAAATCACCACTCCTATGCACTCTACCTAAACACACAGCAGTGACACACAGGGTCTACCTAAACACACACACACACAACTCTGGCGTATTCTTCTCCTCCATAATTCTCTACCAGTTGAGACATCCTTGAGGGCCACTGTAGTTCATATGGGCCATTATTTCCACCTTTCCTCTGGTAGACTTTGATTCATCCCAGTCTGACTCTTACATGGAGCCCTTTGGGATGAGTAGTCCTAATGTCATCTCATCTGTCTGAAAGCCTTGAGAACTACTTTTAGCTCAGAACCTTCTCCTATACCCCCCCTCTCTCTCTCTCTCTCTCTCTCTCTCTCTCTCTCTCTCTCCCTCTCTCTCTCACTCTCTCTCTCTCATGTACTCATTTAAACACACACGTGCACACACATATGCACCCACACGTGCACACACACAGAAACCCAGCCATGTTAATCCTGGGATATATTCAAGTCTGTGATATTGTTGTATTTTTCAAATATTCAGAGAGAGAGAAGTGCTCCTAAAGTGAATACCTGTTTGACTTGACTGAGTGCCAGAGAACTGCATAATGTTTAGAGGAGAAAAGGAGAGGTGTGGAAAACATTAATCTCTCTCTCTCTCTCTCTCTCTCTCTCTCTCTCTCTCTCTCTCTCTCTCTCTCTCTCTCTCTCTCTCTCTCTCTCTCTCTCTCTCTGCCTCTCTCTCTTCTACATATGTATCTTGTTTTGTTAGTGTTTTTCTTTACAGCTGCTGTTTTTGTGTTGTCAGCTTGATGTGTAGACTGTTCTAGACATTATCCTGAAGAGAATAGGATCCAAGGTTTACGCTTACATCAGACAATGTGTTCTTGTCCTACCAGTGTTCGTGTCCTACCAGTGTCCGTGTCCTACCAGTGTTCTTGTCCTACCAGTGTTCGTGTCCTACCAGTGTTCGTGTCCTACCAGTGTTCGTGTCCTACCAGTGTTCGTGTCCTACCAGTGTTCGTGTCCTACCAGTGTGGAGGTATTCTGTGTGTGGGTTGCTGAGTGGGAATCAATGACTGTGCTTTATGCCACTGAATGTGTGAAATATGTCAGGAGTTTATATTACTAAGAACACATGATTCTTCTAACTCTGACATGACATCACCCTGATGTCACTGTTCTTCCACCTGATTGACAGGTGGGCGGGACTCAATCACCTCTGGTCATAAACCTGCCAGTCAGCAGGCTGATTTCACAAGATGGACGGTATGCCTGTTGGGTCTAGTGGTCTCTCGCCAGATCGCACAAACATATTTCACACACACAAAGGATGAACCATTGTAATAAACAAATATTGCACACTCACTCTCTCTCTCTCTCTCTCGCTCTCTCTCTCTCTCTCTCTCTCTCTCGCACACACGCACCCACGCACCCACGCAACAAGAAGACCCACCCACTCAAGTGGACAGTAATGGTATTGTATTTATATGCAATTAAGGTAATGAACTCTCTAATCAACAGACATGGAAACTATTACGATCTTCTCCAGAGTGACATGGAGACAGATATACTCAAAATGGCCATCTGTGACCATGCAGAAATAGCTCATGGCTAGCACCCACTTTGTCGAGTGCATAAGAGCAATTTCCCAGTTCCATCCGTGTGATTAACAAATAGTGGGAGGTTGTCTTTCATTTAGCCGCAATGCAAGATGGCAAGGAATCCCTCCACCAAGATAAAAAGGCTCAAAGTAGGACAGGAGAGGAGAGGAAAGGAGAGGAGAGTGGTACAGGAGAGGAAAGCTCTTTGCCAACTTCTCCTCCCTGCTGAATCCTCCTCCTCCTCCCCCTCCCTCCTCCCTCTCTGTGGATGACTTCGTCAACCATTTTGAAAAGAAGGTTGACGACTTCCGATCCTCATTTATTAAGTCAAATGACACCACTGGTCCTGCTTACACTGCCCTACCCTATGCTTTGACTTCTTTCTCCAGATGAAATCTTGTGACTTGTGATGGCCGGCCGCCCAACAACCTGCCCGCTTGACCCTATCCCCTCCTCTCTTCTCCAGACCATTTCCGGAGACCTTCTCCCTTACCTCACCTCGCTCATCAACTCATCCTTGACCGCTGGCTATGTCCCTTCCGTCTTACAGAGAGCGAGGGTTGCACCCCTCCTCAAAAAACCTACGCTCGATCCCTCCGATGTCAACAACTACAGACCAGTATCCCTTCTTTCTTTTCTCTCCAAAACTCTTGAGCGTGCCGTCTCTAGCCAACTCTCCTGCTATCTCTCTCAGAATGACCTTCTTGATCCAAACCAGTCAGGTTTCAAGACTGGTCATTCAACTGAGACAGCTCTTCTCTGTGTCACGGAGGCTCTCCGCACTGCTAAAGCTAACTCTCTCTCCTCTGCTCTTATCCTTCTAGACCTATCTGCTGCCTTTGATACTGTGAACCATCAGATCCTCCTCTCCACCCTCTCCGAGTTGGGCATCTCTGGCGCTGCTCACTTGGATTGCGTCCTACCTGACAGGTCGCTCCTACCAGGTGGCGTGGTGAGAATCTGTCTCCGCACCACGTGCTCTCACCACTGGTGTCCCCCAGGGCTCAGTTATAGGCCCTCTCCTATTCTCTCTATACACCAAGTCACTTGGCTCTGTCATATCCTCACATGGTCTCTCCTATCATTGCTAAGCAGACGACACACAACTAATTTTCTCATTTCCCCTTTCTGATAACCAGGTGGCGAATCGCATCTCTGCATGTCTGGCAGACATATCAGTGTGGATGTTGGATCTCCACCTCAAGCTGAACCTCTGCAAGACGGAGCTGCTCTTCCTCCCGGGGAAGGACTGCCCGCTCCATGATCTCGCCATCATGGTTGACAACTCCATTGTGTCCTCCTCCCAGAGTGCAAAGAACCTTGGCTTGACCCTGGACAACACCCTGTCATTCTCTACTAACATCAAAGCGGTGACCCGATCCTGCAGGTTCAGGAGAGGAGAGGAGAGGAGAGGAGAGGAGGGAGGAGAGGAGAGGAGAGGAGAGGAGAGGAGAGGAGAGGAGAGGAGAGGAGAGGGAGAGGAGAGGAGAGGAGAGGAGAGGAGAGGAGAGGAGAGGAGAGGAGAGGAGAGGCTAGAGGTCCAGGAGAGGAGAGGAGAGGAGTGGAGGGGAGAAGACGGGACAGGAGACTGGTACAGAAGAGGAGAGGAGAGGAGTGGAGTGGAGAGGTACAGGAGAAGGTTCTGAGCTAAAAGTAGTTCTCAAGGCTTTCAGACAGATGAGATGACATTAGGACTACTCATCCCAAAGGGCTCCATTTAAGAGTCAGACTGGGATGAATCAAAGTCTACCAGAGGAAAGGTGGAAATAATGGCCCATATGAACTACAGTGGCCCTCAAGGATGTCTCAACTGGTAGAGAGGTATGGAGGAGAAGAATACGCCAGAGTTGTGTTTGTACAGTACATTCAGAAAGTATTCAGACCAAAAATGTCTAAAAACCAGTTTTTGCTTTGTCATTATGGGGTATTGTGTGTTGATTGATGAGGGAAAAAAACAATGTAATCAATTTTAGAATATGGCTGTAACATATCAAAATGTGGAAAAAGTCAAGGGTTCTGAATTCTTTCTGAATGCACCGTATGTGTGTGTGCACGCTCATGCGTGTGTGTGTGTTGGTATGTGAAACCCAAGCAAGTGTGTTGACCTTGAGAAGATAAGTGTATGCATGCAGCAAACCCTGCACCCCCGAGGACTTAATGTATTCAGGTATTCATTTAAACACACACGTGCACACATATACACTCACACATGCACACACACAGAAACCCAGCCCTGTTAATCCTAGGATATATTCACATCTGTGATGTTGTTGTGCTTTTCAAATATTCCAAGAGAGAAGTGCTCCTAAAGTGAATACCTGTTTGACTTGACTGAGTGCCAGAGAACTGCATAATTTTTAGTGAGGAGACAAGGAGAGGTGTATTAAATATTCCTCTCTCTCTCTCTCTCTCTCTCTCTCTCTCTCTCTCTCTCTCTCTCTCTCTCTCTCTCTCTCTCTCTCTCTCTCTCTCTCTCTCTCTCTCTCTCTCTCTCTCTCTCTCTCTCTCTCTCTCTCTCTCTCTCTCTCTCTCTCTCTCTCTCTCTCTCTCTCTCTCTCTCTGTCTCTCTTCTACATATTTAGCTAGTTTCTTTAGTGTTGTTCTTTACAGCTGCTGTTTTTGTGTTGTCAACATGACGTTTAGGCTGTTCGAGACATTATCCTGAAGAGAATAGGATCCAAGGTTACGTTTACATCAGACAATGTGTTCGTGTGCTACCAATGTTTGTGTCCTTCCAGTGTGGGAGTATTTTGTGTGTGGGCTTCTGAGTGTGAATCAATGAATGGAACCATGTCTTTTAGTTTCTCAATCATGTGTGCAAGCCATCTGTGCTTATATGTGTTTGTCTAAGTGTGTGTGTGTGTGTGTGTGTGTGTGTGTATGTGTGTGTGTGTGTGTGTGTGTGTGTGTATGTGTGTGTGTGTGTGTGTGTGTGTGTGTGTGCATGTGCGTGCATGTGCGTGTGTGTCCTTTCTAAGTACACTAGCTGGAATTCTGGTTGGTCTAAGCCAGAGGATACTCTGTGGTTGAGTGAAGAGAGAAAAGCCTTTGGCTGTTGTTCAAGTCCTGTCCTCTGACCCCCCTCCTCACACACATAATTCAACAAGTAATTACATTATCTGTCTATATGAAACCATGCTCAGTTGGCAGCCCCAATAACCTATTCATGCCCTCCCTTACTTGTTTTTAATATTCATAGAAATGATCCATGGCCTCTCTTTTCTTAATCTTGTTAATGTTGTTTTTTCGTGACTTCAATTTTTTCCCTTCCGTGTAGAGAGAGAGGCTGGATGCTTGTGGACGTACAGTATATCATTGGAACTGGAGGGATTTCGCTGGCATAGTTGTGGGACACAGCCTTATCTCTCCATGCACATGGCTAAGACTAAGATACTAATTCTCACTGGGCCAACATTCACATCGCTGTGTAAAGGCCATGATAAAATGATAAACACACACATAAATAAAGCAACCAGGAAGTAGTGTTCCTATTAGCATCAGATGTAGTGGACACATTCACTAATCCAAGCACATTGGTGACCTCACTGCTCATTTGTGTTCATGTGAAGGACATACAGTGCGTTCAGAAAGTATTCCACATTTAGTTGTGTTAAAGCCTGAATTTAAAATGGATTAAATTGAGATTTTGTGTCACTGGCCTACACACAATACCCCATAATGTCAAAGTGGAATTATGTTTTTTGAAATGTTTACAAATTAATACATTTTATTATTTTTTAAATGTATTGAGTCAAGATCGCTCAGTTGAGCAGTGAATTTCAAACACAGATTCAACCACAATGACCAGGGAGGTTTCCCAATGCCTTGCAATGAAGGGCACCTATTGGTGGATGGGTAAAAATAAAATAAAAAGCAGACATTGAATATCCCTTTGAGCATGATGAAGTCATTAATTACACTTTGGATGGTGTATCAATACCTCTAGTCACTACAATAATACAGGCGTCCTTCCTAACTCAGTTGCCGGAGAGGAAGGAAACCCTCAGGGATTTCATCATGAGGCCAATGGTCACTTTAAAACAGTTACAGAGTTTAATGGCTGTGATTGGAGAAAACTGAGGATGGCTCAACAACATTGCAGTTACTCCACAATACTAACCTCATTGACAGAGTAAAAATAAGGAAGCCTGAACAGAATAACAAATATTCCAAAACATGCATCCTGTTTACAACATGGCACTAAAGTAATACTGCAACAAATGTGGCAAAACAATAAGCTTTTTGTCCTGAATACAAAGTGTTATGTTTGGGGCAAATCCAATACAACACATTACTGAGTACGACTCTCCACATTTTCAAGCATAGTGGTGGCTGCAAGCACAGGCAAAATCCTAGAGGAAAACCTGGTTCATCTGCTTTCCACCAGACACTGGGAGATGAATTCACCTTTCAGCAGGACAATAACCTAAAACACAAGGCCAAATATACAATGGAGTTGCTTACCAAGATGAAATTGAATGTTCCTGAGTGGCCTCCTGGAAAATATATGGCAAGACTTGAAAATGGGTGTCTAGCAATAATCAACAACCAACTTGACAGAGCTTGAAGAATTTTTAAAAGAATAATGTGCAAATATTGTACAATCCAGGTGTGCAAAGCTCTTAGAGACTTACTCAGAAAGACTCACAGCTGTAATCACTGCCAACAGTGATTCTAACATGTATTGACTCAGGGGTGTGAATACTTATGTAAATGAGATATTTATGCTTTTCATACATATGAGAAAAAAAATCATTATGGGGTAGATGGATGAGAAAACAAATCTATTTAATCCATTTTGAATTCAGGCTGTAACACAACAAAATGTGGAAAAAGTGAAGGAGTATGAATATTTTCTGAAGGATACTGTACACATTCAGATAGAAGGGCTGAAGAGAGTGTGAAATCTACCTGAAAACCCAAGCCTGTCAATGGATTCCACCTGAGTATAAATTAAATGTTGTTTTGACCAGCGACACTTGTCGCATTGAAATTGTCTACAGACATGTCGTTAGAGCAAGAATAAACCACCCTTTATTATCTTTGTAGACTCCTCTCACTATTTCTGCTCTTTCTCTATTCCAGTTATTTTTCACCCCTCACACTGTCTGTCTCTCTCTCTTTAGAGGCATAGGTTGTATAGCTCAGATAGTTGAAGAGGAGCTACCATATCAGTATGGTAGAGGAAACTTAGTAACATTCTGTAGAGGTATCAGTATGCTAGAGGAGACCTAGTAACATTCTGTAGAGGTATCAGTATGCTAGAGGAGACCTAGTAACATTCTGTAGAGGAGGTATCAGTATGCTAGAGGAGACCTAGTAACATTCTGTAGAGGAGGTATCAGTAGACTAGAGGAGACCTAGTAACATTCTGTAGAGGAGGTATCACTAGACTAGAGGAGACCTAGTAACATTCTGTAGAGGAGGTATCAGTAGACTAGAGGAGACCTAGTAACATTCTGTAGAGGAGGTATCAGTAGACTAGAGGAGACCTAGTAACATTCTGTAGAGGAGGTATCAGTAGACTAGAGGAGACCTAGTAACATTCTGTAGAGGAGGTATCAGTAGACTAGAGGAGACCTGGGGACATTCTGTAGAGGAGGTATCAGTAGACTAGAGGAGACCTAGTAACATTCTGTAGAGGAGGTATCAGTAGACTAGAGGAGACCTAGTAACATTCTGTAGAGGAGGTATCAGTAGACTAGAGGAGACCTAGTAACATTCTGTAGAGGAGGTATCAGTATGCTAGAGGAGACCTAGTAACATTCTGTAGAGGAGGTATCAGTAGACTAGAGGAGACCTAGTAACATTCTGTAGAGGAGGTATCAGTATGCTAGAGGAGACCTAGTAACATTCTGTAGAGGAGGTATCAGTAGACTAGAGGAGACATAGTAACATTCTGTAGAGGAGGTATCAGTAGACTAGAGGAGACCTAGTAACATTCTGTAGAGGAGGTATCAGTAGACTAGAGGAGACCTAGTAACATTCTGTAGAGGAGGTATCAGTAGACTAGAGGAGACCTAGTAACATTCTGTAGAGGAGGTATCAGTAGACTAGAGGAGACCTGGGGACATTGAAGTTGCCCCTGAGTGGTCATTGTGTGTATGTCTGTTTTTCCCTCTTGTCGGCCCCCTTATACTCCACTGATGACAGCCCTCTCTGTTTTCACACTTTCTCCCTCTCTTCCCAAGAGCCCTCCACTCCTCTCAGACCACAGAATGATACATATAGTGCCATGCTAAAGCATCCTCCCAACAGACCCTATGCCACATCGCAAAGAACATCTCCAGTTCCTCTCAGACAAAAAAGAACAAGTCACATTTCTCTACACAGCATCCTATCTCCCAGCTTACACCTTGCCAGGCAATGTCAGGTTCCCATTCACCCGCATTCTTCTCTTATCAAACAACAACAGCAATGAAACCAAACCAACAACATCAAAACAAGCAAAAACGAAAGAAATGTAATCCGATTCCTGAAGGAGAAGAGAGAGAGAGAGAGAGAGAGAGAGAGAGAGAGAGAGAGAGGGAGATCGGCAGCGTAAAACGGGAGACCTGAAGAAACGTCAGGTTAATCCGCCACAGCAAGGCCGTCTCCCGAGAGAACGGGAGAGAGAGCATCTTATTTACGTTCTTCTTTTTATCACCTGCCTTTCTGCCATCGCCAAGTCAATCCACAATGGAGGCTGTAAACAGATTAGCCTACCCATTCATCCAGCCATACTGACATCTAGAAAAGGATTACAGCTACCCTGTCCTCAGTCAGAGTCTGTGATAGGGTGTCAAATCTCTAAATAGATGAAAACCAATTCAAGATATCAGAAATATTACTGATCTCTGAAATCTGCCAGGCGTTTGTTTGTTCCATATTTAATTATTAAAAGACAAGGTATAGGATAATCATGTTTATAAAATGTTCCTTGAAATACAGATGAACATCTCTTTCTAGTATCAATTTGTGAAGAGGTCACGATCGTTGAGAGACGGGTCGGACCAAGGTGCAGCGTGAAAAGCGTACATGTTAATTAACACAATAAACATAAAACAAAACAAGAAACAACGTCACGTGAAGTCCTCAGGCTATAACATACAAGCCTAAACGGAACAAGATCCCACAACTAAGGTAGGCAACCAGGCTACCTAAGTATGATCCCCAATCATAGACAACGAGCGACAGCTGTCTCTGATTGGGAATCACACCCGGCCAAACATAGAAATACAACCTAGATCTATCACATAGAAATACACTAACATAGATCTCAACAGAAAACTCACACCCTGACCCAACCAACGAGAGTTCTCTCGATCAGAGCATGACAGAAGAGCAGCAGTGAAAAAGACAAACAAGGCATCGACAACAAACCCAACTAGATGTTACAACAGACAACATGGCCATGGCACGCCAGACACAGAGATGAAAGAGAACAATAATCATCTTGATAATAATGAGCTCTTGAGAAAGGAGAGGAACAGGAGGACTTGAAAGAAAGGGTCATTTTGAGTACATTTTCCACAACAGTCTGTTCATAATGTGGACCGCATAAATTAGAATGACTCAAAAATATCCAGTTGTTTTGGGATGGCTACTGGGAATTCTAAACCCAACAGAGAATCTATTCCAGGTTTTCTTTATCACTGAAATACAACATTTTCCAATTCTATATTCCTTCGTGAGATCATACTCGAAATGCCAACCAGGTGCACTGAAGGTTTTCCTACTGTACGTGACAAGAATAAAGATGTGAATACAGGTGTCAGAGTACTAACGATGTGTTCCTCATGACATACAAGGTGTCAACATGGCTGTTCTAGCTCTCAGGAAAAAGTGAGAAGCTTGTGAAGATGTTGAAAGAAAATTTCACACGTGTCACAAAAGCTCAAATAACTCTAAAATGTCGTCCACACAGCAAGCTTAAAGAGTCACTAGTAATATCACATAGCCACCAAAGCGTCTCATCATATCTTATATATACCATTCAATGACCAGTGACAAGGTAATGACCCAGTCTGTCACACAACCTACTTCACTGTGGGACAGCTATGACACAAACAACCAACAATAACCAACAAACAAATGATATAGCAGTCCAATAATAAACATCCTCATCCCACAGATACTTTTCAAAATGGATGCCCTCTGTGACTCAGAGTTCTAAGGACAAATGGAATGCAGAGCCAACTCACAAAGAACACAGAGCAGCAACACAGAGCAGCAACACAGAGCAGCAACACAGAGCAGCAACACAGAGCAGCACCACTCATGATCAAACAGTGTTGGAGATGAGACAAAGTTTCAACACTTTTAAAAGTATCTGCGGATTATAATCTTAATTAAAAGTTTCCTCCCCCTCTCTCACTCTCTCTCTCTCTCTCTCTCTCTCTCTCTCTCTCTCTCTCTCTCTCTCTCTCTGTGGTTCTTTGTCTCTGTCTCCCTGTGTATTTGTCTCCCCCTCCTTCTCTCACTCCCTCTCTCCCTCTTCCTCTCTCTCAGGGAGTGACTGCTCCATCTGAGGACATGCGGGATGATTGATGGGTGAGATACCAGGAAATGAATTGCTGATAAAGCTTTGGGCTTTTAAGGTTGAAGGGGAGTGAATGTGTGTGTGTGTGTGTGTGTGTGTGTGTGTGTGTGTGTGTGTGTGTGTGTGTGTGTGTGTGTGTGTGTGTGTGTGTGTGTGTGCGTGAGCGTGTGTGTCTTCTGATCATGTGATGCTGGAGTGACAGTGACTCATTCCAGAAATCAGACAGCACTAGGCGATGACAGAAGCCAGACATTATCTGTCATCCCCTCCAGCGCGTGCACACACACACACACACACACACACACACACACACACACACACACACACACACACACACACACACACACACACACACATGGCTCATTTTGACGGTTGAGTCTTGAGGGCTGACATGTTGATGAGATGACAGAGGCTTACTGTCAGGATTCAGAGAGAGACAACATGTCACTGTACAGTCTGACTCAGATGCTTACCTTACACACGCTCATACACAGATTGGATAGCACACATATTGTGTCCAAGTCCTCCAATTCAAATGTCAACCTGTTACAGCTTTGTGATGTGGTTGGACCATGATGGGATTCCAAACCAACCAAAAGAGATTGAAATCTCCACAACAAAGGGATTTGTGATTGGTTGTTCTTTCAGAAAATCCATGTGTGTGAGACAGAAATCCCCAAAATCCATTTCAGAAATCCTCCAATATGGACAATAGGCAGAAGGCAGAATGCAAGCTAGACTTAAGCATCTATGTAGATTAAAGACAGATAAGATATTGAGAGAGATGATAGTGTCAGATTGTTCTAGAAATGACAGAAAAGCCTGCTGGTGAGCTGGGAATAAAGTATACATTTGAATTGGAATCACTCTCCACTTGAGAGAGAATTAATATTGGTTCCAAATACTCAAATACTGGGAGCCTCGTCCCAACCTCACTCTATTTGGACTGAGGAAACCATTTGGGCCGAAATGACTGAGTGATTTGGCTTTAGATGACTTCCACATGGAGAGAGAGAGAGAGAGAGAGAGGGGGATGGAAAAAATGTGAGAAGATAATTACATAGAATGGAAAGGCAGAATGGAGAGACAGAGTGAAGAGACAGAAGGGAGAGACAGAATGGGGAGACAGAATGGTAAGACAGAATGGGAGGACAGAATGGGGAGACAGAATGGAGAGACAGAATGGAGAGACAGAATGGAGAGACAGAAGGGAGGGACAGAATGGGCAGACAGAATGGAGAAACAGAATGGAGAGACAAAATGGCGAGACAGAATGGGGAGACAGAATGGTGAGACAGAATGGGGAGACAGAATGGGAAGACAAAATGGAGAGACAGAATGGAGAGAAAGTAGAAAAGGAGAGAGAAATAACGATTTGTTAATCTGTGACGCCTCTCTCATTCTCCCCATTTGGTATGGTGTTTGGGTAAACAGAAAATCGGCGCTGAACGGAGCGCTGGGGGAAATGCACTGGTGATAATGATGATCACGGGGACAATGATAGCAATCACAATAACCACAATAATCACTGCACATTTGCCTAGAGGATGTGTGTGTGTGTGTGTGTGTGTGTGTGTGTGTGTGTGTGTGTGTGTGTGTGTGTGTGTGTGTGTGTGTGTGTGTGTGTGTGTGTGTGTGTGTGTGTGTGTGTGTGTGTGTGTGTGTGTGTGTGTGTGTGTGTGTGTGTGTGTGTGTGTGTGTGTGTGTGTGTGTGTGTGTGTGTGTGTAAGGGGATGGGGAGTGTGCAGGAGGCCGTAATAGACCCAGTGGATCCATTCTCACATAGTAGTGCTTAAATAGCCCTCGCAGGTTAAATTGCAACAGAGCTTTAAAAGAGTTCCAGCCACTGTCAGATGTACAGTATCACACTACAATGGCAAACAAATCAGACTATACCATCGTCTGGCTCTTCTACTATTACCAGAAAAGTTGGGCGACGCTTTCATGCCACAGTAAGCAGCACCACCGTATGTCTTCTAAGAAGGCCAGTCAAGTCCTTGGCACAAGCTGTACAAGCCTATACAACAAGCCTATACAACAACCTTGGCACAAGCTGTAGCTAAATAGAAATACCCAAACATTGGAAGTGTAACAGTGCCGTAGTTAGCTAGACAGCAGATTGTCATTCATAGTCCCTGAGTCCTGAACATTTCCTCTCCTGACTACAACCCTCCACTCACCCATCCCAACCCTCCACTCACCCATCCCAACCCTCCACTCACCCATCCCAACCCTCCACTCACCCATCCCAACCCTCCACCAGCTTAACAACCAACAACCATTCAAACAATTAACTCCTAGCCAGGGGTACATTACATTAAATGCCAGTAGCTGACAGAGACAGAGAGAGACAGAGAGAGCGAGAGAGAGAGAGAGAGAGAGAGAGAGAGAGAGAGAGAGAGAGAGAGAGAGAGAGAGAGAGAGAGAGAGAAGACAGAGGTAAAGCAGAAGACCCTCATCCGTCCCCCTGTTGAGATAAAGAGCACCCCATCATCCTGTCTTTTAGCCCTGATGAAAAGAATGAGAGAGAGGAGATGAGAGGAGAGGAGAGAGAGGACGGAGGGAGTGATCAATGGCTACCCGTCAGGAGGGGGTGTTGGTCAAAGTCAAAGATGTGACAAGGAGCACGGCTTTATTTAAACAGGAAGGGAGGGAGGGATGGAGAGAGGAAGGGAGGGAGGGAGGGAGGGAGGGACGGAGGGAGGGACGGAGGGAGGGACGGAGGGATTGAGGGAGGGAGGGAGGGAGGGAGGGAGGGAGGGGGGTACAGCTTAGATCCCATAGATTGATTTCTAGTGGGCAGATGTAATGGGATGAAGGGTTAAGGACATTTAACCAGCTTGACATAACTCTACAGGACTGTGTGTTCTCACTTTCACCTGATACATAGGATAAGATTAGAAAGGGTAAGAAAGGATTTTTAACAGTGGAGGCTCCTCAGAAGAGGAAGTGAGGTCCATCCTCCTCAGTGAATTTCATACAAAATGTAAATAGTGAAACATTAAAACAGTTTTTAGGTAAAATAATCCTAAATATATTAACGTCACCAAATAATTGATTAAAACAAACTGTTTTGCAATGAAGGTCTGCAGTAGCCTTAACAGCACTCTGTAGGGTAGTGCAATGGTGTAGCCGGAGGACAGCAAGCTTCCGTCCTCCTCTGGGTACATTGACTTCAATACAAAGCCTAGGAGGCTCATAGTTCTCAACCCCTTCCATAGACACAGTTATTATGACAACTTCCGGAGGACGTCCTCCAACCTATCAGAGTTCTCCACCCAATCAAAGGATCAGAGAATGAATCTAGTACCGAGAGCATAAGCTACAGCTAGCACTGCAGTGCAAAAAATGTGGTGAGTAGTTTACTCAAAGAGAGAGAAAGAAAATAGTTGAACAGTTTTGAACAAATTAACTTCTTCAAAAATGAAGGAGAAGCAAGAGAGAGAGAGAGAGAGAGAGAGAGAGAGAGAGAGAGAGAGAGAGAGAGAGAGATAGCTATATTTAGTATTTTCTTCACTTTCACGTACTTAGCTAGCGAATGCAGCTAGTTAGTTTAGCCTACTCAAACACCCGGCTCAAACCGAGAGGGATGCTATGTTAGCTAGCTGGCTATGGCTATCCAATACTTTTTTATTTATTTTATTTTTTACTTTAGTTTATTTAGTAAATATTTTCTTAACTCCATTTTCTTAAAACGGCATTGTTGGTTAAGGGCTTGTAAATAAGCATTTCACGGTAAGGTCTACACTTGTTGTATTCAGCGCATGTCACAAATAACATTTGATTTGATTTGAGTTACAGTATAATTGGTTCGGAAATACAACACCTCTATCCTGCCGCTGGATCAACCGTATGCTATAACATTGGACACCTCTATCCTGCCGCTGGATCCACTCTACTATGCTATAACATTGGACACCTCTATCCTGCCGCTGGATCAACCGTGTGCTATAACATTGGACACCTCTACACTGCCGCTGGATCAACCGTATGCTATAACATTGGACACCTCTATCCTGCCGCTGGATCAACCGTATGCTATACCATTGGACACCTCTATCCTGCCGCTGGATCCAATCTACTATGCTATAACATTGGTGTATTATTACTTTTGTTTTCTTCACATTATCTTTTTGTCTCTCTTTACAATATCAAACAAAGATTGTGACTTTGAAATAAATGATAAGTGAACTAAAATAATTGACACCTACTATAAATTCATACCGCACACACACTCACACACACACATCGTTGCTCAAATCCTTTGCGTGAATGCATCCCTTATTAAAATTGGGGGAGAAAAATGGATAGTCATCCACTGCTTTTGTTCTGATAACCACCTCCTTGGTCATAGTAAGCTATTCATGTCCTGCTTTCCATAACAAGAATACTGATGTGCTGTATGAGCGCACCGCTAACCGTGTGTTCGTTTGAAATGGGAAACCATCCGTCCAGCACCGTGCCATGTCACAGAGAACCTATACAACAACCTGCTCTTTCATGTCAGCATGTTTCAAAAACGACAAACCAAAGTCCTTCCTCCCACTCCTTTCTCTGTCCATAGGTCACTGTAGTCACCAAGCCAGGGAGTGTGTAATATTTAAAGGTATTAAAATTAGAATATAAATTAATGAATATCTTGATTGAACAGTAAAAGCAGAAAGAGTTTGCAGAATCACTAACATTAATGATGACTGTGTAAGGTACGAGGCAGCTAAACCACCTAATGAGGTTGACTCGTTCACCCACAACACAGAGACACAGTACAATCCAGACCTCCATTCTAACCACTAACAACACCTACCCAGCATATCTGGTACTACTGCACCGCTGCTGGCTCACTTCCTGTTCAGACGGAGAGGATCTGGCTACGGTAGTGGGTAGTACTGGGGCTTTGGAGACGGCACCATTCAGTTAAGGCTTTGTACTAGAGATGCTGTTTCTGTTTTGTGATTTTTGCTAGGCCTTGAGAGTAGATTCTGTCCTGTCCTGTCTTTGTTGGGGTGTTTGGTGCAGTGGAAATGTGAGTAGAAAGGATGTTCTCTTTGAGAAAGACACTGGTGGATAGAACACAGACAGACTACCATAGGAAACAGCAGGCAGGCTGTCTGCCAGATCATTATACAGTGATTCATCAGCTCTACTATGAACACTAACACACACACACACAAACACACACACACACACACACACACACACACACACCAGGGTTGTGGTCAATTCCATTTTAATTCCAGTCAATTCAGAAAGTAAATCTAATTCCAATTCGAATTCCAAATGTTCCTCATTGAAAAGCATTAAAGAGAATTGGAATTTCAGTATACTTCCTGAATTGACTGGAATTGAAATGGAATTGACCCTAACCCTGACACACACACACACACACACGCAAACGCACATGTGCACACACATGCATAGATAAATATAGCAATAATGTACATTGTCAGAAGCTCAGCTACACAGACATACACATAAACTGCCTGGTTCTGTAGGGTTTATACAGTATGTACAGCACAGTATGTGTCTCACTGTGTGAATGAGTTAGAGGGAAAGAGACAGACAGAGAGGGAGAGAGACAGAGAGAGAGAGAGAGAGACAGACAGAGAGGGAGAGAGAGAGACAGACAGAGAGGGAGAGAGAGAGACAGACAGAAAGGGAGAGAGAGACAGAGAGGGAGGGAGAGAGACAGAGAGGGAGAGAGACAGACAGAGAGGGAGAGAGAGAGAGAGAGAGAGAGAGAGGGAGAGAAAGACAGAGAGGGAGAGAGAGAGACAGAGAGGGAGAGAGACAGACCGAGAGGGAGAGCGAGAGACAGACAGAGAGGGAGATCGAGAGACAGACAGAGAGGGAGAGAGAGAGACAGACAGAGAGGGAGAGAGAGAGACAGACAGAGGGGTAAAGAGACAGACAGAGAGGTATAGAGACAGACAGAGAGGTATAGAGACAGACAGAGAGGTATAGAGACAGACAGAGAGGTAGAGAGACAGTCAGAGAGGTATAGAGACAGACAGAGAGGTATAGAGACAGACATAGAGGTAGAGAGACAGTCAGAGAGGGAGAGAGATATACAGACAGAGAGGTATAGAGAAAGACAGAGTGTTATAGAGACAGACAGAGAGAGAGACAGACAGAGAGGGAGAGAGAGAGACAGACAGAGGGGTAAAGAGACAGACAGAGAGGTATAGAGACAGACAGAGAGGTATAGAGACAGACAGAGAGGTATAGAGACAGACAGAGAGGTATAGAGACAGACATAGAGGTAGAGAGACAGTCAGAGAGGGAGAGAGATATACAGACAGAGAGGTATAGAGAAAGACAGAGTGTTATAGAGACAGACAGAGAGAGAGACAGACAGAGAGGGAGAGAGAGAGACAGAGAGGGGGAGGGACAGACAGAGAGGTAGAGAGAGAGAGACAGACAGAGAGGGAGAGAGAGAGACAGAGAGGGAGGGAGAGAGACAGAGAGGGAGAGAGACAGACAGAGAGGGAGAGAGAGAGAGAGGGGGAGAGAGAGACAGAGAGGGAGAGAGAGAGACAGAGAGGGAGAGAGACAGACCGAGAGGGAGAGCGAGAGACAGACAGAGAGGGAGATCGAGAGACAGACAGACAGACAGAGAGGGAGAGAGAGAGACAGACAGAGAGATATAGAGACAGACAGAGAGGGAGAGAGACAGACAGAGAGGGAGAGAGAGAGACGGACAGAGAGGGAGAGAGAGACACAGACAGAGAGGTATAGAGACAGACAGAGAGTTATAGAGACAGACAGAGAGGGAGAGAGACAGACAGAGAGGGAGAGAGAGAGACGGACAGAGAGGGAGAGAGAGAGACAGACAGAGAGGTATAGAGACAGACAGAGAGGGAGAGAGACAGACAGAGAGGGAGAGAGAGAGACGGACAGAGAGGGAGAGAGAGACACAGACAGAGAGGTATAGAGACAGACAGAGAGTTATAGAGACAGACAGAGAGGTATAGAGACAGACATAGAGGGAGAGAGACAGACAGAGAGGGAGAGAGAGAGACGGACAGGGAGGTATAGAGAAAGACAGAGAGGGAGAGAGACAGACAGAGAGGGAGGGAAACAGACAGAGGGAGAGAGACAGACAGTGAGGTAGAGACCGACTGAGAGGGAGAGGGACAGACAGAGAGGGAGAGAGACAGACAGAGAGGGAGAGAGACAGACAGAGAGGGAGAGAGACATACATAGAGGGAGAGAGACAGAGAGGGAGGGAGCGAGAAAGAGAGGGAGAGAGACATACAGAAAAAGAGAGTGCTTGATGGCTATCTACCGAAATGAAACTAAGCACTTTTCGCAGCACGCAGGCAGGCAGAGTTTTGAAAGCTCCCTTTTATCCAGACGTTGCTGATCCGTCCTTTTTTAAAAGAGGTAAAATAATAAAACCCTTTTCATCACTTGGAAGTGAAAAAGTGACAGAAATCCCATCATAATTATAGCCAGTCCCACTTGGAATAGTAGCGTGCTAAGCGCTAAGCAGCGCTAGCAGTCTTCACTGTGTTAGGCCTAAATACTGTAGACCACATATAACATTAACTTAATTCTCCAACCAGGTAATTTCGTATTCCCTCATTAATTCCATTACAAAAGGGGGCTGTCTTAGCCGAGATGATATGAGGAAGAGAAGGAGATCTGCTTTGGGTTTTGCATGGTTTCGTATTAGCGTTTACAGCTAGCCAATTAGCCTAGTGGTTGCTAGCGGTCATCGCAGCTACAGACGTAGGATCTTAATCTGATCACCCTTTTGCAGGAGAACGTTCCTGCAATGCAGGAAATGTAAAACTTGGTGGTGCATTCAAGGTTTAAAATGGCTTCTAAAGTTTGTAATTTCCACTTTGAAATGTCTGACTTTATTTTCCCTTACGAAAAATGTATCAACCCCTTCAAAAATGTCCATTCATTATAATCCACATAATAATTCACATTTCCTGTAGCTGCAGCATTATTTTCCTGCTGTAGCAAACTGGCTCAAATTAAGATCCTACATATGTAGCCCGCTACCTTCAGAACTCTCCCAGTAGGTCTCTGAGAGCAAGGACAGCCACATCTTGTCACTCCCCATGCCCTTAAGAACTGGTCCAAAGACAGTTGTGTCATTTCTTGTAGGGGGATAAAGGTAGGACTGGGATAAAGATGATTTCAGATCATTTTATGTTATTTCACACAGGAGCCAAGTTTAGATATGGTGGGGGTGGTTGAAAGTAATCATTGATGTTGCATTGCTGAGGCAACTGCCAATCATCCCAATCTGTCTTCCTGAATGTGCCAACTGTGTACATGGGCATTCAGGAACGCATGGTTGAATGCCAAAACAAGTAAGATACACGCTGTACTATTACAGAGCACATCCTGTAGGTGCAACAGTATTAGGTGCAACAGTGAAGGCAAGTCTGAAATAATAAACAGTACAGTACTGTGAGTAGGGCACAGCACAGGTGGCATGCTTGGCATCAGACAGGCTCCATCACAACACATCTGTTACAATCTGTAGGAAACAAAGATGTGCTGACAAAACACATGATTTGACAAAACAAAAATGAGCTTTTAGTCACTTCCATGTGTCATCACTATCTCATGTATCTGCAGTGCGTTTCTCCTATAGTGACTCAGTACACACAAATGTAGACGTTCCTATATTCTGACAGTCGTTTGATCATGAAAGGTGCTTTGAACACACAGACTCTTCTTGGGAACGATTAGAAGAAAGAAAAAAAAAGAAATAGCAAAAGTCTGCTGATGATGACACGTTGTATTAACGTTGTGTGCGGGTTGAAAATATGTGATTGGCAAGGTGTTGGCTCAGGGAGGGGTAAATTGTGTTTTCTCTGTCACGATGTTGTTGGCTCGGTAGGAACGCGTGACGGGTATAGAGCTGTTGCTGCAGCACTGTGCAGCTGTTACATGTTATTGGAGATGACAAGAGTCTTGTTAGTTGAATGTATGACATCTATATAAACCCCTTTCCATGAGGGATGAATTTAAGATGACTCAGAGGCTTACACATACACACACGCACGAACACACACACACACGCATATACACTCCCAGTCACACACAGATGGACATTGTACGGGCAGTGAATCCAGTTGTTTCTATGTAAACAACTATTCAACTTTATCTAACCCTTAAATGTCAGTCTTCGTCAACAACACAGCCACACAGCTCTGTGGTTGTTACTGATGAAAAGACAAGATGGATGAAGTCGTTATGTGTCTGTGATTATGAGTAACTGTCTGCCATTTGACTTTGAAGAATGGATCATAAAAGCAAGCATCAAAGAGGTATATAATAGGCAGAATGTTCTGACATGAAAGGGGCTTTGGGAGAACAGCCCATCAACTCCTGCTGTGTACTCTCCCTTTATGGACCGAGATGTCGCTTTCCTACTCCTCCCTCAATCACACACACTCCTCCTCCCTCAATCACACACACTCCATCTTTGTTACTCCCTCTATCACTTGTTTCCTTCACTGCCATGCCATCTCTTGTCTTGAAAAGAGCTTAAGATAAAATGTATTATTATTTATCTCTGAATAAAACTATTTATTTTCTGTCTCTCTCTGTCTCTGTCTCTGTCTCTATCTCTCTCTCTCTCTCGCTCTCTCTCTCTCTCTCTCTCTCTCTCTCTCTCTCTCTCTCTCTCTCTCTCTCTCTCTCTCTCTCTCTCTCTCTCTCTCTCTCTCTTTCTCTCTCTCTCTTTTAGAATGCAGTGATTTTTACTCTTCCTCTTTTTGTCACTGTCCCATTCCTATTTCCTATAGTGACTACCATACTAGCTAGGAAGAGAGTCAACCACCTCTCCTTACCACATCTCCTTACCACCTCTCCTTACCACCTCTCCTTACCACTTATCCTTACCACCTCTCCTTACCTCCTCTCCTTACAACCTCTCCTTACCACCTCTCCTTACCACTTCTCCTTACCACCCCTCCTTACCACTTCTCCTTACCACCTCTCCTCACCACCTCTCCTTACCACTTCTCCTTACCACTTCTCCTTACCACTTCTCCTTACCACCTCTCCTTACCACTTCTCCATACCACCTCTTCTTACCACCTCTCCTTACCACTTCTCCTTACCACTTCTCCTTACCACTTCTCCTTACCACCTCTCCTTACCACTTCTCCTTACCACCTCTCCTTACCACTTCTCCTTACCACTTCTCCTTACCACTTCTCCCTACCACTTCTCCTTACCACCTCTCCTTACCACTTCTCCTTACCACCTCTCCTTACCACTTCTCCTTACCACCTCTTCTTACCACCTCTCCTTACCACTTCTCCTTACCACCTCTCCTTACCACTTCTCCTTACCACTTCTCCTTCCCACCTCTCTTCCCTTTCTGTCTCAATGTCACTCTCAGTCAACATCTCTCTTTCTGTTTCTCCCCCTTTACTCTCCCTCCCTTTCTTCCTGTGTTTCTCTATATCTCTCCAGTCAAGGTGAAAGGTTTTATTTTTAGGTGCAATAACACAGCAGTGTGTCCTGTCAGTCTCTGACATGGAAAGACACTCTGAGTGTGCACAGCATGAGCAGAGCTCCCAGAGGGCCACAGCAGTTAAACTGAGAACATAACCCATCCCTAGACACACCAGCACCACAACACAACCAGTCCATAGACACACAGAACTATGACATCATCACAATACAACCAGTCCCTAGACACACAGAACTATGACATCACCACAATACAACCAGTCCCTAGACACACAGAACTATGACATCACCACAACACAACCAGTCCCTAGACACACATAACTATGACGTCACCACAACACAGCCAGTCCCTAGACACACATAACTATGACATCACCACAACACAACCAGTCCCTAGACACACATAACTATGACATCACCACAACAAAGCCAGTCCTAGACACAGATAACTATGACATCACCACAACACAACCAGTCCCTAGACACACATAACTATGACGTCATTGCAAACATGGAACAAACAACAACAGTGATGAGCCAGGGTCTCTGAACCACATCACCTGGGCTGAAACACCTGGCAGCCTTCAGGCAGGTGAGAGAGGAAGTTAAGGTTGGAGCAGACATATGCACACACTCAAATCCCTGAAGACGCTGTTGCTATGCAACAAGGCCACAAACCAGCAATCATGTTTGTTAACAGGTTTGTAAAACCTACCAAAACATTCAACAAAATAAGAACAATTATGAAGCACATCTTCTTCTTCAGTCATGAAATTTCCCTTCAATTAAAACCAAACAAATAAAAGCCTTCCGTCTTTCTAACGAAGCCATAGAGAGATGTTTAACAACCTCTTAAAGCTTAGAGCACTGGTGAGAAAAGCTGCCTCTGTCCCAAGCACACACAGAGAGAGAGAGAGAGAGAGAGAGAGAGAGAGAGAGAGAGAGAGAGAGAGAGAGAGAGAGAGAGAGAGAGAGTGTGTGTGTGTGTGTGAGAGAGAGAGAGAAAGATTCTGCTCCTAAAATATTATTAGGGGATGAAAAGCAGGATAGAAATGCTTTTAGAGTTATTCGGCTCAATGTGGGGGAGAAGCATTGATTTTAAGTTGGAGCCTCAGACACTATTTGTCAAGATGGTGCCTTATAAGTGATGTGCTTTTATATGATAACAGTGATGCCCCAGCAATTAACCTAACTGTGGCTGTTAGTGAAAGTGGAGGACACAGCAGCCTGACCCTTTGGCATGGTTTCTCCTGTCCCGTTGTTATGGTTTCTCTTGATTTAGGGTATTTTCTCAGTCACTAACACGACTTATCGAGAGAAATCAATGATTGGAAAGTGACAACGAAGTGATGAGTGGATATTATCGTCAGCGTATATAAGGGCTGAGGAAGAGGTCTAGTTGGATGGGTGTCAGGGTGTTCTCATCTTGTTCTGCTGTGACATCATCCAGCTAATATCCCATCATGCCTTTTAATACACCAATCAATATAAAGGTACATCAATGATCAGCAAAAAATACACCTGACTCAAAACAAAACTGCAGATAGAGCCCTTATTGAATACACGGTAGAGAGGGTAGAATGAGGAACAGGTTAGGTATCTATCCAGGGATAGAGAAAGCCATGCATTGAGAGAGAAAGAGAGACAGATTCACATTAGTGAGCGTGTTAGATAAACCGTAAACATGCGACAGATTGCCTGCCACCCACCCACATACACACACACACACACACACACACACACACACACACACAGACAGGCATTCCAATCCCGTGGAGTAGGCTGGTTGCCCCTGGCAGCAGTACTGGTAGTGGCACCGCATTGGCCCAAAGATGTGGAAACATGGTGGCCACCATGTGTGACACACAATGGATACACTCACACTAAAAAGGCTTGGCTGGAAAAGAGACCACACACATACACTGTACATATGTACATACACAAACACACAGACACACACACAATGCAGACACCTCCCCCCATCCTCCCCCTGCACCTCCCCCTACACCCCACACCACCACAACAACTAGAAACCCCTGATCGGTGATGTAATTGCTTTAGTGTAGCAAAACTCTCAACTGTAATCTCTGGCTACTGCCTCAAATCCTCCCTGGTATTATATTCTTCCCCTTCTTTCTGGTGGCATTTAATTAACTGTGTTTGTTCCTCTGACTTTGTCCATGACACTGAGAGAGAGGATAAATGAATTTCATGACCTGGGTGGTAAAAGTAGAAGTCGTAACACCTTTTTCAACCAATAAAAGGTTCCAAGTCTGTGCTGAGCCACAAAGCATTGTGTGATGCACAACAGACAACTCAGCTCTGTACTAACAATCAAGAGAGAGAGAAGGGGAGAGAGGGAGAGAGAGAGAGAGAGAGAGAGAGAGAGAGAGAGAGAGAGAGAGAGAGAGAGAGAGAGAGAGAGAGAGAGGGAGAGAGAGGGAGAGAGAGAGAGGGGGGGAGTGTGAGAGAGGAAGAGAAAAAGGGGGTTGAGAGAGAGGGGGAGTGTAGAGAGAGAAAGGAGAGAGAGAGGGGGAGGGTGAGAGAGGGAGGGAGTGTGACAGAGAAAGAGAGAGGGAAGTGAGAGAGAGGGGGGAGTGAGAGAGAGAAAGGGAGAGAGAGGGGGAGGGGGAAGTAGAGGGGGGAGTGTGAGAGAGAGAGGGGGAGAGAGGGGGGTTGAGTGTTTGAGAGAAAGGGGGAGAGTGAGAAAGATAGGGGGAGTGTGTGAGAGAGAGAGAAAAAAGCAGACAGATTTTTCCTTTTTCCATTGTTTCCATTCAAAGTGGTTGTTTCCCTATGCTAACCATGGAGCATTCAGCTGTGAGTCAGCATGCAGCATAAGGTACCTTGTACAACACTGTACAGATCACAGAACACCAGATCTGACCAGGTCTGCACCAGGTCTGCACCAGGTCTGCTGTACTACTCTATCTAACAAGGCCATGTTGACAAACAGTCACCTCTAATGAAAAAACCTCGCTCTCAGCGGTGGCACCAACCAAACAGGAGCTAAGACGTGGTTCTCCATCTAAATCAACCCATTCCTCATTTTCCTTCAGTCTTTCACCATCTACTGTATGTAGCTTCCTGCTAACTTCATCTTCCTCCTTTCTCCCCCTCCTTCTCCCCCTCCTTCTCATTCTTCTTCTTCTCCTCCTCCTCCACCCCTCCTCCTCCACCCCTCCTCCTCCTCCACCCCTCCTCCACTCCTCCTCCACCCCTCCTCCTCCACCCCTCCTCCACCCCTCCGCCTCCACCCCTCCTCCTCCCCCACCCCTCCTCCATCCCCTCCTCCACCCTCCTCCTCCCCTCCTCCTTCCAACCTGTGTTCCTCCTCTTTTCTTCCTTCTCTCCTCCTCCTCCTTTTCATCACAGCATCTGCATACGGCCCAACCCCCAAGGTGTTGACAGAGAGAAAGACAAACAGCAGACATTATGAAGTCAGTTGATGAACAGAACCCCAGAGAGACTACATGGATGAAAACACAGTCGCCACTGGAAAATTACACACACAGCCAGGGACCAGTCATTTGCTGGTCCCTGGCTGTGGGACCAGCAAATGACTGGTCCCACAGAGGTGTGTGTGTGTGTGTGTGTGTGTGTTCATGCTCCGGTGCCCACTCCACAGGTGGCCTCCTCTCTCGCCTGTGCCCAGCAGGGAACAGCAGACCATAAACAAACAGATGGAGAGAAGGATAGCCTGGAAAAGAGTCACAGTGAGAGAGGGAGAGAGCGAGAGAGAGAGAGAGAGAGAGAGAGAGAGAGAGGAGGGGGACAGAGAGAGAGAGAGAGGGGGCGGGGGGACAGTGGGAGAGAGAGAGAGAGAGAGAGAGAGAGAGAGAGAGAGAGAGAGAGAGAGAGAGAGAGAGAGAGAGAGGACAGAGAGAGAGAGAGAGAGAGAGAGAGAGAGCGAGAGGGCAGTGTGGCATGGCTGGATCAGACACATACACACACACAAGGTAGAGAACTGCCTCCCACTGATGTCTTTTTCACTCACTCACACACACACACACACACACACACATAAATACACACACACACACACACACACATAGGCAAGGACACACACAGACACAAAAACAAACAGAGAAGTACAAAGGCAAGCACTCAAACAAACAGGTGAATGGACAAACAACACCAAAAGCACACAGACAGACGCACAGACTTTGAGAAACACAAAAGGAACACACGCAGACATAAAGGACAGAACTATGATGACTTTAGGCAATAATTGTTATTACAGCGCACACACACACACACACACACACTCACACACACACACACGGCACTATTTTCCTAGTCTGTCTGTTGGTCCATATGTACCACAGCAGCAGGTGGCCCAATAGAAAGACCAGGGTCCAGCAGTATGCCAGACACCCTTTGGGGATTACTCTGCCAACATCACCAGGAAGTAGCTGGATAGTGTGTACTTATGACCAGAGCATCACTTCAGACACAGCCTCTATTTCCCTCCGGTATCTGGGTAGTGTTTGCATCACATTGCAGTTAAGTTGTTTATTTTCTGCTATTTAAATGTCTTTGGTGGTTGGGCGCAGCAGCATGGTTTCTGGTGAGATGAAGGGAGTGTTTGAGGTGTTGGCTCAGCTGTGTATAGCTGACTTATATTTAGAGTTCGAGGGGAGGACGCAGGTGTGAAGTGTCTTCTGATACATGAGTTTTAGGGTACTGCTGGTGGGATATTTAATCATCCTCTAATATCTAGGACCAGTTTTAACATTTGAACAGTGTTATGATGCGAGCCGGTCACCTCCCACCATGCCCACAGTTATCCCATAGAGGATGGTTGGTGCTTACACTACCGGTTAAAAGTTTTAGAACACCTACTCATTCAAGGGTTTTTATTTATTTTTACTATTTTCTACATTGTAGAATAATAGTGAAGACATCAAAACTATGAAATAACACATATGGAATCATGTAGTAACCAAAAAAGTGTTAAACAAATGTGATGAGGTGGTGTTGAAGGAGTCAGGAGCAGGAGGGTAAATCACAGAATAACAGGCTTAAATCCGCAAAATACAGGTTTATGCAGAACTGCGTCAAACACACTCCAGGGCACAAAACAGGTGCACTGGAAAATACAAGGCACACAGAAAAATACTCCCGTCGAACAAAATACATGAGCTCCACCGAGCTTCACTAACCTTCACAATAAACAATCACCCACAAGGACAAGGGGGCAGAGGGAACACTTATACACAGACTAATTAGGGGATTAGAACCAGGTGTGTGTGATAACGAGACAAGACAATTGTGATGATGATTGGGGCGGCAGTGGTTAGTACTCCGGTGACGACGAACGCCGAAGCCTGCCCGAACAAGGAGGGGAGGCAGCCTCGGCCGAAGTTGTGACAACAAATCAAAATATATTTTAAATTTGAGATTCTTCAAATAGGCACCCTTTGCCTTGATGAGAGCTTTGCACACTCCTGGCATTCTCTCAACCAGCTTCATGAGTTAGTCACCTGGAATGAATTTCAATTAACAGGTGTGCCTTCTTAAAAGTTAATTTGTGGAATGTATTTACTTCTTAATGCGTTTCAAGAATGGGGGAATACAGAAGATAGCCCTATTTGGTAAAATACCATGTCCATACTATGGCAAAAACAGCTCAAATAAGCAAAGACAAACGACAGTCCATCATTACTTTAAGACATGAAGAACTTTTAAAGTTTCTTCAAGTGCAGTCGCAAAAACCATCAAGCGCTATGATGAAACTGGCTTACATGAGGACCGCCACAGGAATGGAAGACCAGAGTTACCTCTGCTGCAGAGGTTAAGTTCATTAGAGTTACCAGTCTCAGAAATTGCAGCCCAAATAAATTCTTCACAGAGTTCAAATAACACACACATCTCAACATCAACTGTTCAGAGGAGACTGTGTGAATCAGGCCTTCATGGTCGAATGCTGCAAAGAAACCACTACTAAAGGAAACCAATAAGAAGAAGAGACCTGCTTCTTAGCAATGAACATTAGACAGGTGGAAATTTGAGATTTTTGGTTCAAACCGTCTTGTCTTTGTGAGATGTAGTGTGGGTGAACGGATGATCTCTGCATGTGTATTTCCCACCGTAAAGCATGGAGGAAGAGGTGTTATGGTGTGGGGGTGCTTTGCTGGTGACATTGTCTGTGAAGTACTTAGAATTCAAGGCACACTTAACCAGCATGGCTACCACAGCATTCTGCAGCGATACGCCATCCCATCTGGTTTGGGCTTAGTGGGACTATCTTTTTTTTTTCAACAGGACAATGACCCAACACACCTCCAGGCTGTGTAAGGGCTATTTTACCAAGAAGGAGAGGGATGGAGTGCTGCATCAGATGGCCTGGCCTCCAAAATCCCCCGACCTTAACCAAATTGAGATGGTTTGGGATGAGTCGGACCTCAGAGTGAAGGAACAGCAGCTAAACGAGTGCTCAGCATATGTGGGAACTCCGTAAAGAATGTTGGAAAAGCATTTCAGGTGAAGCTGGTTGAGAGAATGCCAAGAGTGTGCAAAGCTGTCAACAAGGCAAAGGGTGGCTATTTGAAGAATCTCAAATATAAAATATATTTTGATTTGTTTAACACTTTTTTGGTTACTACATGATTCCATAAGTATTATTTCATAGTGTTGATGTCTTCACTATTATTCAACAATGTAGAAAATAGTGAAAATAAAGAAAAACCCTTGAATGAGTAGGTGTTCTAAAACTTTTGACGGGTAGTGTACATATTTAGGTAAAAGGTTGTGTGCAGCGGGATGGTTTCTCTGGTACTAGTTGTTTGGTGCATTGGGATGGTTGCTCTGGGACTAGCTGTTGGGGGCAGTGGGATGGTTTATCTGGTACTAGATGTTCTATATAAGGCCTTCCTCTCAGTGACTGGTAGAGGGCTGCTCTACCCAACTCTACCCTACTCTACTCTACTCTCAGAGACAGATGTTAGGGCTGGACTCTGCCATACTCTCACACAGTAGTGAGAACTCTGGGGGCCAAAGGCCATCTACAGAGAAACACACACACACACACACTCACACACAAAAACACACACTCACACACGATGCACCTTACACACATTCACACACTGAGCAGGGTTTTAAGATTCTATAAGCGCGGTCTCAGCAGTAGATCCATGCTCTGAAGACGGGCAATAGTCACCTTGGCAGACCAACACCCACACGCACACAAATGCACATCCTTCTGACATGGTATTGAACTAGAGGACAGAGGGAGAAAGAGAAGGAGGACAGAGGGAGAGGTGAGGTTGAAATGGATGGAGGGATGGATGGAGGACAGAGTGAGGAAGGAAGTGTGAAAGGGAGGGAGGGATGGAGCGCAGATGGAGAGGTGAGGGTGAAAGGGAGGGAAGGAGGATGGAATACAGAGGGAGAGGTGAGGGTGAAAGGGAGGGAGGGAGCACAGAGGGAGAGGTGAGGGTGAAAGGGAGGGAGGGAGGGAGCACAGAGGGAGAGGTGAGGGTGAAAGGGAGGGAGGGAGGGAGCACAGAGGGAGAGGTGAGGGTGAAAGAGAGGGAGGGAGGGAGCACAGAGGGAGAGGTGAGGGTGAAAGGGAGGGAGGGATGGAGCGCACAGGGAGAGGGAGAGGTGAGGGTGAAAGGGAGGGAGGGATGGAGCACAGAGGGAGAGGTGAGGGTGGAAGGGAGGGAGGGATGGAGCACAGAGGGAGAGGTGAGGGTGGAAGGGAGGGAGGGATGGAGCGCACAGGGAGAGGTGAGGGTGAAAGGGAGGGAGGGATGGAGCGCAGAGGGAGAGGTGAGGGTGGAAGGGAGGGAGGGATGGAGCACAGAGGGAGAGGTGAGGGTGGAAGGGAGGGAGGGATGGAGCACAGAGGGAGAGGTGAGGGTGGAAGGGAGGCAGGGAGGACAGAGGGAGAGGTGAGGGTGAAAGGGAGGGAGGGATGGAGCGCACAGGGAGAGGTGAGGGGTGAAAGGGAGGGAGGGATGGAGCGCAGAGGGAGAGGTGAGGGTGGAAGGGAGGGAGGGATGGAGCACAGAGGGAGAGGTGAGGGTGGAAGGGAGGGAGGCAGGGAGGACAGAGGGAGAGGTGAGGGTGGAAGGGAGGGAGGCAGGGAGGACAGAGGGAGAGGTGAGGGTGAAAGGGAGGGAGGGAGGGAGGACAGAGGGAGAGGTGAGGGTGAAAGGGAGGGAGGGAGGGAGGGAGGACAGAGGGAGAGGTGAGGGTGAAAGGGAGGGAGGGAAGGATAGAGCGCAGAGGGAGAGGATTAAAGAGATAGAGGGCAAAAGAGAGAAAACACTGATCCCATCCAATTAAAAAGCTGCAAGTGTCCTTAAGGTATGATTGTCATGGAATTTTGGTCAGCCAAATGACCAGATTCACCATTATAATCATAAAAATATACAGTTGAAGTTGGAAGTTTACATACACCTTAGCCAAATACATTTAAACTCAGTTTTTCACAATTCCTGACATTTAATCCTAGTAAAAATTCCCTGTCTTAGGTCAGTTAAGATCACCACTTCATTTTAAGAATGTGAAATGTCAGAATAATAGTAAAGAGAATTATTTCTTTCAGCTTTTATTTCTTTCATCACATTCCCAGTGGGTCAGAAGATTACATACGACTCAATTAGTATTTGGTAGCATTGCCTTTAAATTGTTTAACTTGGGTCAAACGTTTTGGGTAGCCTTCCACAAGCTTCCCACAATAAGTTAGGTGAATTTTGGCCCATTCCTCCTGACAGATCTGGTGTAACTGAGTCAGGTTTGTAGGCCTCCTTGCTCGCACACGCTTTTTTCAGTTCTGCCCACACATTTTCTAAAGGATTAAGGTCAGGGCTTTGTGATGGCCACTCCAATACCTTGTCTTTGTTGTCCTTAAGCCATTTTGCCACAACTTTGGAAGTATGCTTGGGGTCATTGTCCATTTGGAAGACCCATTTGCGACCAAGCTTTAACTTCCTGACTGATGTCTTGAGATGTTGCTTCAATATAGCCACATAATTTTCCTTCCTCATGATGCCATCTATTTTGTGAAGTGCACCAGTCCCTCCTGCAGCAAAGCACCCCCACAGCATGATGCTGCCACCCCCGTGCTTCACGGTTGGGATGGTGTTATTCGGCTTACAAGCCTTCCCCTTTTTCCTCCAAACATAACAATGGTCATTATGGCCAAACAGTTCTATTTTTGTTTCATCAGACCAGAGGACATTTCTCCCGAAAGTACGATCTTAGTCCTCATGGGCAGTTGCAAACCGTGGTCTGCCTTTTTTATAGCGGTTTTGGAGCAGTGGCTTCTTCCTTGCTGAGCGGCCTTTCAGGTAATGTCGATATAGGACTCGTTTTACTGTGGATATAGATACTTTTGTACCGGTTTCCTCCAGCATCTTCACAAGGTCAATTGCTGTTGTTCTGGGATTGATTTGCACTTTTCGCACCAAAGTACGTTCATCTCTAGGAGACAGAACGCGTCTCCTTCCTGAGCGGTATGACGGCTGTGTGGTCACATGGTGTTTATACTTGCGTACTATTGTTTGTACAGATGAAGGTGGTACCTTCAGGCGTTTGGAAATTGCTCCCAAGGATGAACCAGACTTGTGGAGGTCTACAATTAGTTTTCTGAGGTCTTGGCTGATTTCTTTTGATTTTCCCATGATGTCAAGCAAAGAGGCACTGTGTTTGAAGGTAGGCCTTGAAATACATCCACAGGTACACCTCCAATTGACTCAAAGGATGTCAATTACCCTATCAAAAGCTTCTAAAGCTATGACATCATTTTCTGGAATTTTCCAAGCTGTTTAAAGGCACAGTCAACTTAGTGTATGTAAACTTCTGACCCACTGGAATTGTGATACAGTGAATTATAAGTGAAATAATCTGTCTGTAAACAATTGTTGGAAAAATTACTTGTCATGCACAAAGTAGATGTCCTAACCGACTTGCCAAAAGTATAGTTTTTTAACAAGAAATTTGTGGAGTGGTTGAAAAAAGAGTCTTAATGACTCCAACCTAAGTGTATGTAAACTTCCGACTTCAACTGCATATATACAGTATATATAACAAATTTAAACATCTCCTCTCCTCCGCTATTGACTGTGTGTGCTGCTGCAGGGAGGGGTGTTGCCTAGGCAACCATACACTTGTTTGCTACAACACCTTGCTTTGTTTTAGCAAGGAGCAACAACGTTTCATCACGTTGTAAAGAGTCCATGTCACCGTGGAAATGGATTCAACCTCACGAATGCACCGCCATCCCATTTTCAGTCAGCTGTAAACGGTTATGATAGTTATTTTATTTAGACTGTGGTGATTATGGTAGAGGGTTATATATACTGTGGTGATTATGGTAGAGGGTGATAGACTGTGGTGATTATGGTAGAGGGTGATAGACGGTGGTGATTATGGTAGAGGGTGATATACTGTGGTGATTATGGTAGAGGGTGATATACTGTGGTGATTATGGTAGAGGGTGATATACTGTGGTGATTATGGTAGAGGGTGATAGGCTGTGGTGATTATGGTAGAGGGTGATATACTGTGGTGATTATGGTAGAGGGTGATATACTGTGGTGATTATGGTAGAGGGTGATATACTGTGCTGATTATGGTAGAGGGTGATATACTGTGGTGATTATGGTAGAGGGTGATAGGCTGTGGTGATTATGGTAGAGGGTGATATACTGTGGTGATTATGGTAGAGGGTGATATACTGTGGTGATTATGGTAGAGGGTGATATACTGTGGTGATTATGGTACAGGGTGATAGACTGTGGTGATTATAGTAGAAGGTGATATACTGTGGTGATTATGGTAGAGGGGGATAGACTGTGGTGATTATGGTAGAGGGTGATATACTGTGGTGATTATGGTAGAGGGTGATATACTGTAGTGATTATGGTAGAGGGTGATATACTGTGGTGATTATGGTAGAGGGGGATAGACTGTGGTGATTATAGTAGAAGGTGATATACTGTGGTGATTATGGTAGAGGGTGATATACTGTGGTGATTATGGTAGAGGGTGATATACTGTAGTGATTATGGTAGAGGGGGATAGACTGTGTGTCCTTCAAACTAGTCTCCTGGGTGAGTGTAGCCTTGATAACCCACAGCCCACTTACTAAACGGAAGAAGATATAGTCAGAATTACAACTGAACACAGAATGAAAGCTTTGCCCTCAGCCCTACAGTACCTGTGCCTTTACAAAGCTGCTCTGTGGTACTGTGTGAGGGGCAGGTGAGGGGGAATGTGTGAGTGGGGGACTGTTTAAAGGGGTCTGTGTGAGGGGGACAGTGTGAGGAGGGACTGTTCGAAGGGGACTGTGTGAGCTGTGAGGGGGACTAAGTGGGGGGACTGTGTGGGGGGGAGTTGATAGATTGTGATTGTGTACAGAGTTAGAGAGAGACTAGATAGATATCCTGAGGAGAGAACAGAGAATAGTCTGTGATACGACCAGGCAAAGCCTTTGCGCTAGTAATTAGAGAAGCACTAATACTGTTGTAGGCTGAAGTCTGCTGGGAGACCCAGGGGGAGGGAGAGAGATAGACAGAGAGCGAGAGAGAGAGAGAGAGAGAGAGAGAGAGAGAGAGAGAGAGAGAGAGAGAGAGAGAGAGAGAGAGAGAGAGAGAGAGAGAGAGAGAGAGAGAGAGAGAGAGAGAGAGAGAGAGAGAGAGAGAGAGAGAGAGATGGTCAGTATAAAACAGGAGAACAGTGCAAGGAGCAGATACACACCTCCAAACAAGCTTCAATGGCATACAACACTCCTTCCGTAGCCTTCAACTGCTCTTAATCACTAGTAAAACTAAATGCATGCTCTTCAATCAAACGCTGCTTGCACCCGCCCGCCCTACTAGAATCACTACTCTCGGCAGGTCTGACTTAGAATATGTGGACAACTACAAATACCTAGGTGTCTGGTTAGACCGTAAACTCTCCTTCCAGACTCACATTAAGCATCTCCAATCCAAAGTTAAATCTAGAATCAGCTTCCTATTTCGCAACAAAGCCTCCTTCACTCATGCTGCCAAACATGCCCTCGTAAAACTGACTATCCTACGATCCTTGACTTCAGCGATATCATTTACAAAATAGCCTCCAACACTCTACTCAGCAAATTGGATGTAGTCTATCACAGTGCCATCCGTTTTGTCACCAAAGCCCCATATGCTACCCACCATTGTGACCTGTACACTCTCATTGGCTGGCCCTCACTACATATTCGTCGCCAATCCCACTGGCTCCAGGTCATCTATAAATCTCTGCTAGGCAAATCCCTGCCTTATCTTAGCTCATTGGTCACCATAGCAACACCCACCCGTAGTATGCGCTCCAGCAGGTATATCTCACTGGTCATCCCCAAAGCCAACACCTCCTTTGGCCGCCATTCCTTCCAGTTCTCTGCTGCTAATGACCTGAACGAACAGCAAAAATCTCTGAAGCTGGAGACTCTTATCTCCCTCACTAACTTTAAGCATCAGTTGTCTGAGCAGCTTACCGATCACTGCACCTGTACACAGCCCATCTGTAATTAGCTCACCCAACTACCTCATCCCCATATTGTTATTTATTTTGCTCATTTGCACCCCAGTATCTCTATTTGCACATCATCTTCTGCACATCTATCACTCCAGTGTTAATACTAAATTGTAATTATTTTGCACTATGGCCTATTTATTGCCTTACCTCCATAACTTACCATATTTGCACACACTGTATATAGATTTTCTATTGTGTTTTTGACTGTATGTTGTGTTTATCCCATATGTAACTCTGTGTTGTTGTTTTTATCGCACTGCTTTGCTTTATCTTGGCCAGGTCGCAGTTGTAAATGAGAACTTGTTCTCAACTGGCTTACCTGGTTAAATAAAGGTTAAATTAAAAATTAAAATAAATAAACACAGCAGAGTAGACTGGTGGGAGGAGCTACAGTACACAGTGACCCAGATCTAGCAGCTCATGGGACAGGACGAAGATGATGATGACAACAGTATAGGTTTAAAAAACACTAAATCCAGAAAACAAACAGGAAGACATGACCAGGTCATCTACATTGCTATACAACAGTAGTTCAATCACCAAATGAAACTATAGCCACTTTGCTACTATCGGTAGTTCACCACAGCAATATCATAGAAAAGTCTGACTTACCCTCTGCGTTATCCTATTCCCTATGCATCATAGAATCCTGGCACACAAGACTACATTTAAACCACCAGAACAGAGAACCAACCCATACAGAGAAGAGCCCTGTAGGGATGAGCCTCATGGCCATTTAAACCACCAGAACAGAGAACCAACCCATACAGAGAAGAGCCCTGTAGGGATGAGCCTCATGGCCATTTAAACCACCAGAACAGAGAACCAACCCATACAGAGAAGAGCCCTGTAGGGATGAGCCTTGTGCCTCATACTCCCTGTTCTGTCCGCATGCAATTACCAGACTTGGGCTACCACCACAGGGAAATGAGGTAGACCTTGACAAGGAGGAAAGGAGTGGTGTGTATGTGTGTATGTGTCTGTGTGTGTGTGTGTGTGCGTGTGTGCGCGTGTGTGCGCGTGTGTGTGTGTCACTGACCCACTTTAGAGGAAGAAAGATAAAACTGCAGCATCCGTGGCAGGCCTTCTACAAAGACTGGCCAGACCTGTTCCCCTCAACTTCTCCTAACTGACGCCACCATAAACAACCTGTATGTGTGTGTGTGTGTGTGCGCGAGCGTGCACGTGCGTGTGTGTGTGGTGGCAATTTCAGATCTATCTGTACGTGTGTTCTGATCATGTGATGCTGGAGTGACAGCGACTCATTCCAGAAATCAGACAGCACTAGGCGATGACAGAAGCCAGACATTATCTGTCGTGCACTCCAGCTAGACACACAAATGTCTCCTAATGAAGAAGTGTATATCACGAAGATATTTAAAGTGAGGGGCACTGCCACATCATAACTCACTCATAGACACACACACTCACACTAAATCACCATTACACACAGTTCTGGGAAAGAAGGAAGGGGCAAGGATTCATGGTCCTTTGTGACTGCTTTTCTGTAGTAGGTGGATATATGGTGGACCACTGTGTAGAGGTGAGAGTCACGGACCACAACTCACTAAAGTCCAGACTGCAGGACAACAGGACAACATGTACCACAACTCAATACAGAACAGACTGCAGGACAACAAGACAACATGTACCACAACTCAATACAGAACAGACTGCAGGACAACAGGACAACATGTACTACAATTCAATACAGAAGAGACTGCAGGACAACAGGACAACATGTACCACAATTCAATACAGTCCAGACTGCAGGACAGCAGGACAACATGTACTACAACTCAATACAGAACAGACTGCAGGACAACAGGACATCATGTACCACAACTCAATACAGAACAGACTGCAGGACAGCAGGACAACATGTACCACAACTCAATACAGTCCAGACTGCAGGACAATAGGACAACATGTACCACAACTCAATACAGTCCAGACTGCAGGACAACATGACAACATGTACCACAACTCAATACAGTCCAGAATGCAGGACAACATGACAACATGTACCACAACTCAATACAGTCCAGACTGCAGGACAGTAGGACAACATGTACCACAACTCAATACAGTCCAGACTGCAGGACAATATGACAACATGTACCACAATTCAATACAGAACAGACTGCAGGACAGTAGGACAACATGTACCACAACTCAAAATAGAACAGACTGCAGGACAACAGGACAACATGTACCACAACTCAATATAGTCCAGAATGCAGAACAGCAGGACAACATGTACCACAACTCAATACAGAACAGACTGCAGGACAGTAGGACAACATGTACACACAACTCAATACAGTCCAGACTGCAGGACAATATGACAACATGTACCACAATTCAATACAGTCCAGACTGCAGGACAGCAGGACAACAGGACAACGTGTACCACAACTCAATAAAGTCCAGACTGCAGGACAGCAGGACAACATGTACCACAACTCAATACAGAACAGACTGCAGGACAGTAGGACAACATGTACCACAACTCAATACAGTCCAGACTGCAGGACAACATGAAAAACATGTACCACAACTCAATACAGTCCAGACTGCAGGACAGTAGGACAACATGTACCACAACTCAATACAGTCCAGACTGCAGGACAGTAGGACAACATGTACCACAACTCAATACAGAACAGACTGCAGGACAATAGGACAACATGTACCACAATTCAATATAGTCCAGACTGCAGGACAACATGACAACATGTACCACAACTCAATACAGTCCAGACTGCAGGACAACTCGACATTATGTACCATAAAGCAATACAGTCCAGACTACAGGACAACATGACAACATGTACCACAACTCAATACAGTCCAGACTGCAGGACAACATGACAGCATGTACCACAACTCAATACAGTCCAGACTGCAGGACAACATGACAACATGTACCACAACTCAATACAGTCCAGACTGCAGGACAACATGACAACATGTACCACAATTCAATACAGTCCAGACTGCAGGACAGCAGGACAACATGTACCAAAACTCAATACAGAACAGACTGCAGGACAGTAGGACAACATGTACCACAACTTAATACAGTCCAGACTGCAGGACAATATGACAACATGTACCACAACATAATACAGTCCAGACTGCAGGACAACATGACAACATGTACCACAATTCAATACAGTCCAGACTGCAGGACAACAGGACAACATGTTCCACAACTCAATACAGTCCAGACTGCAGGACAGCAAGACAACATGTACCACAACTCAATACAGAACAGACTGCAGGACAGTAGGACAACATGTACCACAACTCAATACAGTCCGGATTGCAGGACAATATGACAACATGTACCACAATTCAATACAGTCCAGACTGCAGGACAACATGACAACATGTACCACAACTCAATACAGTCCAGACTGCAGGACAGCAGGACAACATGTACCACAACTCAATACAGAACAGACTGCAGGACAGTAGGACAACATGTACCACAACTCAATACAGTCCAGACTGCAGGACAGCAGGACAACATGTACCACAACTCAATACAGAACAGACTGCAGGACAGTAGGACAACATGTACCACAACTCAATACATTCCAGACTGCAAGACAGCAGGACAACAGGACAACATGTACCACAAATCAATACAGTCCATACTGCAGGACAACATGACAACATGTACCACAACTCAATAAAGTCCAGACTGCAGGACAACATGACAACATGTACCACAACTCAATACAGTCCAGACTGCAGGACAGCAGGACAACATGTACCACAATTCAATACATAACAGACTGCAGGACAGTAGGACAACATGTACCACAACTCAATACAGTCCAGATTGCAGGACAGCAGGACAACAGGACAACATGTACAACAATTCAATACAGTCCAGACTGCAGGACAGCAGGACAACAGGACAACATGTACCACAAACCAATACAGTCCAGACTGCAGGACAGCAGGACAACAGGACAACATGTACCACAACTCAATACAGTCCAGACTGCAGGACAGTAGGACAACATGTACCACAACTCAATACAGTCCAGACTGCAGGACAACATGACAACATGTACCACAAATCACTACATTCCAGACTGCAGGACAGCAGGACAACCTGTACCGCAACTCAATAGAGAACAGACTGCAGGACAACAGGACAACATGTACTACAACTCAATACAGTACAGACTGCAGGACAGCAGGACAACATGTACCACAACTCAATACAGAACAGACTGCAGGACAGTAGGACAACATGTACCACAACTCAATACAGAACAGACTGCAGGACAATATGACAACATGTACCACAATTCAATACAGTCCAGACTGCAGGACAGCAGGACAACATCTACCACAACTCAATACAGAACAGACTGCAGGACAACAGGACAACAGGACAACCTGTACGACAAATCAATACAGTCCATACTGCAGGACAGCAGGACAACATCTACCACAACTCAATACAGAACAGACTGCAGGACAACAGGACAACATGTACCACAACTCAATACAGTCCAGACTGCAGGACAGCAGCACAACATGTACCACAACTCAATAGAGAACAGACTGCAGGACAGTAGGACAACATGTACCACAACTCAATAAAGTCCAGACTGCAGGACAATATGACAACATGTACCACAATTCAATACAGTCCAGACTGCAGGACAGCAGGACAATATGTACCACAACTCAATACAGAACAGACTGCAGGACAGTAGGACAACATGTACCACAATTCAATACAGTCCAGACTGCAGGACAGCAGGACAACAGGACAACATGTACCACAACTCAGTAAAGTCCAGACTGCAGGACAACATGACAACATGTAGCACAACTCAATAATGTCCAGTCAGCAGGACAACATGCCAACTTGTACCACAACTCAATATAGTCCAGACTCTAGGAGAGTAGGACAACATGTACCACAATTAAATACAGAACAGACTGCAGGACAGTAAGACAACATGTACCACAACTCAATACAGTCCAGACTGCAGGACAATATGACAACATGTACCACAATTCAATACAGAACAGACTGCAGGACAACAGAACAACATGTACCAAAACTCAATACAGTCCAGACTGCAGGACAGCAGGACAACAGGACAACATGTACCACAACTAAATACAGTCCAGACTGCAGGACAGTAGGACAACATGTACCACAACTCAATACAGTCCAGACTGCAGGACAACATGACAAGATGTACCCCAACTCATACAGTCCAGACAGCAGGACAACATGACAACATATACCACAACTCAATACAGTCCAGACTGCAGGGCAGTAGGACAACATATACCACAACTCAATAGAGTCCAGACTGCAGGACAGCAGGACAACATGTACCACAACTCAATACAGTCCAGACTGCAGGACAACATGACAACATGTACCACAATTCAATACATAACAGACTGCAGGACAACATGACAACATGTACCACAACTCAATACAGTCCAGACTGCAGGACAGTAGGACAACATGTACTACAATTCAATACAGAACAGACTGCAGGACAACAGAACAACATATACCAAAACTCAATACAGTCCAGACTGCAGGACAGCAGGACAACAGGACAACATGTACCACAACTAAATACAGTCCAGACTGCAGGACAGTAGGACAACATGTACCACAACTAAATACAGTCCAGACTGCAGGACAGTAGGACAACATGTACCACAACTCAATACAGTCCAGACTGCAGGACAACATGACAAGATGTACCCCAACTCAATACAGTCCAGACAGCAGGACAACATGACAACATATACCACAACTCAATACAGTCCAGACTGCAGGGCCGTAGGACAACATATACCACAACTCAATAGAGTCCAGACTGCAGGACAGTAGGACAACATGTACCACAACTCAATACAGTCCAGACTGCAGGACAACATGACAACATGTACCACAACTCAATACAATCCAGACTGCAGGACAACATGACAACATGTACCACAACTCAATACAGTCCAGACTGCAGGACAGTAGGACAACATGTACCACAATTCAATACAGAACAGACTGCAGGACAGTAGGACAACATGTACCACACCTCAAAACAGAACAGACTGCAGGACAACAGGACAACATATACCACAACTCAATACAGTCCAGAATGCAGGACTGCAGGACAACAGGACAACATGTACCACAACTCAATACAGTCCAGACTGCAGGACAGTAGGACAATATGTACCACAACTCAATACAGTCCAGACTGCAGGACAGTAGGACAACATATACCACAACTCAATAGAGCCCAGACTGCAGGACAGTAGGACAACATGTACCACAACTCAGTACAGTCCAGACTGCGGGACAACATGACAACATGTACCACAACTCAATACAATCCAGACTGCAGGACAACATGACAACATGTACCAGAACTCAATAAAGTCCAGACTGCAGGACAACATGACAACATGTACCACAACTCAATACAGTCCAGACTGCAGGACAACATGACAACATGTACCACAACTCAATACAGTCCAGACTGCAGGACAACATGACAACATGTACCACAACTCAATACAGTCCAGACTGCAGGACAACATGACAACATGTACCACAACTCAATACAGTCCAGACTGCAGGACAACATGACAACATGTACCACAACTCAATAAAGTCCAGACTGCAGGACAACATGACAACATGTACCAAAACTCAATACAGTCCAGACTGCAGGACAACATTACAACATGTACCACAACTCAATACAGAACAGACTGCAGGACAACAGGACAACATGTACTGCAAACTCCTATAAACCTTATGATCCTGGACTCTCCACTGAACTGCCATAAAGAACATTTACACACACAAACACAAACGTTTGCATGCACGGGCACCAATGCAGACACACTGTATTGACACACACACACACACAATAAATACATGAAGACAAGAGATCTGTTCACACCTACCCACGCAAACATATAGTGTACACAGTTTTTTTCTTTCAATATCAAATTAATTTGTGTATTGGACAGGATTCTATTATGGTCATTGTTAGTGAACATCCACAGGTTGTACTAAACTACAGGGATTACACATTGTATTTTAGCATTCTATTTCCCAAATCCCCCATCCATGCCAATACACACACACACACACACACACACACACACACACTGTCCCTGTGCAATAGTACTTTGATGATGGTGTTAAGGTCTCATCACTAGCGTGTCTGTTCTCCTTCTGAGCTGCATTTAAATGAATCTGTCTATTTCCCCATGAAGGCAACAGTTGTCATCCCATATGCTATTCACTTACAGAGAGAGCGGGAGTTGGCAGACACACTGCTCACACACACACACACACATCATGACATCGTTGGAGTATTTTTCAGATGTTGTATTTTTTTATCTCGTATCTCTTCTCTGGTGTCGCGGCCCTGGTGGACAGACAGTTTTCACTAATAATGAGGTGGTAATGATGACGTAAGAGGAGGAAGAGGAGATAGTGTGTTTTTTCACCTGAGGAGCTAGATAGATCAATGTTTCAGGGTGTATCTGTCACATTTCAACTAGACATGGAATTGATATGTTCCACAGGGATACGGCACTCTCTCCATGTCTCCCTCTGTTCAGTTCCTCTGAGGTCAGCTAGACTCAGCTGGTGGAGAGGAACAGGTCACACACTATCAACACAGCTCCTCCCTGCTCGTCTGAGAAAGAGAGAGAGAGAGAGAGAGAGAGAGAGAGAGAGAGAGAGAGAGAGAGAGAGAGAGAGAGAGAGAGAGAGAGAGAGAGAGAGAGAGAGAGAGAGAGAGAGAGAGAGAGTGCGCACGAGCGAGAGATCTGAGCATGTCAGCTTTGACAAATGGAGAGGGGGAGCTGGTGAGATTGGTGCGGAAGCGATTGATTGGAGAAAAGGAGAGTGAGGAAGAGAACAAGACAGAAGTGGAGGATGCTGGTTAGCACTCTGGACTGGGAGTGTGTTTAAAGGCATGTACAGACAGTTGGCTGACGTGTCAGGGAAGAGTCTAACCAACAGCATCTATCTAAAAGCTTCTGTTCTGTTTTACTGTTGTGTGAAAAACAAAAGAAACACACACACACTCTCTCTCTATCTCACACACTCTCTCTCTATCTCACACGCACATACGAATTCACAGTCGCGCGCACATACACACACGCTGGAGACACTGGGCTCTAATGGGTTTGGAGACACTGGGCTCTAATGGGACACGCTGGAGACACTGGGCTCTAATGGGTTTGGAGACACTGGGCTCTAATGGGACACGCTGGAGACACTGGGCTCTAATGGGTTTGGAGACACTGGGCTCTAATGGGACACGCTGGAGACACTGGGCTCTAATGGGTTTGGAGACACTGGGCTCTAATGGGACACGCTGGAGACACTGGACTCTAATGGGTTTGGAGACACTGGGTTCTAATGGGTTTGGAGACACTGGGCTCTAATGGGTTTGGAGACACTGGGCTCTAACGGGACACGCTGGAGACACTGGGCTCTAATGGGTTTGGAGACACTGGGCTCTAATGGGTTTGGAGACACTGGGCTCTAATGGGTTTGGAGACACTGGGCTCTAATGGGTTTGGAGACACTGGGCTCTAATGGGTTTGGAGACACTGGGCTCTAATGGGTTTGGAGACACTGGGCTCTAATGGGTTTGCGAGGTGTGTTCTTTGTCTCCTGCTGCTACTGTTAAAAGGTGAGGGGGACACTGGGGTGAGGGAGGGGGACTACTTTTACCCATCTCTCTCTAATTGCTTATGCTATTCCTTTCCCTCGCTAAACAACCTCTCCTTCCTCTCCTCTCCTCTCTTCTCCTCAGGGAGCACTTACATAGACACGGGACATTCTGTCTTAATTTTATAAAAGCCTCTGGTGTTTTCACCACTCACATACACCTCTCCCCTTCTCTTTTCTCCATCTCTACCCCTTCTTCACACCTCAGAGAGTAAATCAATGGGCCTCAGAGAGTGTCTAGTCTAGTATTTGTATTTATTAAGGATCCCCATTAGCTGCTGCTAAGGCAGAAGCTACTCTTCCTGGGGTCCAGCAACATTAAGGCAGTTATATACCATTTAAAATATTACATGACATTTCATTACATAACAGTTTTCACAACACATTAAGTGTGTTCCCTCAGGTCACTACTCTACTATCACATATCTACAATACAAAATCCATGTGTGCGTGTGTGTAGAGTGCGTGTCTAATCATGTGTATGTGTGTCTGTGCCTGTGTGTGTGTCTCTTCACAGTCCCCGCTGTTCCATAAGGTGTATTTGTATCTGTTTTTTTAAATCTGATTCTACTGCTTGCATCAGTTACCTGATGTGGAATAGAGATCTATGTAGCCATGGCTCTATTTAGTACTGTGCGCCTCCCATAGTCTGTTCTTGACTTGGGGATTATGAAGAGACCTTTAGTTGCATGTCTTGTGGGGTAAGAATGGGTGTCCGAGCTGTGTGCTAGTAGTTTAAACAGACAGCTCGGTACATTCTGCTTGTCAACACTTCTTACAAAAACAAGTAGTGATGAAGTCAATCTCTCTTCCACTTTGAGCCATGATAGATGTACATGCATATTATTAATTTAACTCTCCGTGTACATTTAAGGGCCAGCCTGTAGGACCTGCCTTGTTGATAGTGTTGTTAAAAAGACAGAGTAACGCTTTATTATGACTTCTCTCCATCTTAGCTACTGTTGTATCAACATGTTTTGACCATGACAGTTTACAATCCAGGGTTACTCCAAGCAGTTTAGTCACCTCAACTTGCTCAATTTCCACATTAGTTATTACAAGATTTAGTTGAGGTTTAGGGTTTAGTGAATGATTTGTCCCAAATAAAATGCTTTTAGTTTTTGAAATATCTAGGACTAACTTATTCCTAGTCACCCATTCTGAAACTAACTGCAGCTCTTTGTTAAGTGTCTAGTCACTCTAGTGCTAAGTATGGTCAGCCATAGCTCCACAGAGGGAGATGAGGGGAGCAAGAGAGTTCACCTGCCCACTGTGATTAGTCGAGGCTTATCTCCAACTATAACACACACACTGTTCACCTCCCGGAAAACTAGAAAGGAGTGCAAGAGACAAGAGACCATGAAGACATAACCACAGCCATGAACAATGTAGAAGAATGAGGGAGGGAGGGAGGGAGGGAGGGAGGGAGGGAGGGAGGGAGGGAGGGGAGAAGGAGAGAGGATTTAGTGAGACCTTGAAAAGCAAACCGGGTGTTCTGTGGGTCAGCGGTGCTATGGCCACAGGCTATAAGATCACAGTAATACATACACCTGTAACATTTTGTATTGTTCTGAATTCAATGGGGAGACACTCCACATTTGTTCAAATTTCCACACTAGCGTATCTCAGTGGTGTGTTGGAGTGGATATTGGAACAAGGACACAGAGTCTGAGCTTATCTCTTGTGAGATCATTAGGATAATAGTATTCTGCTCTGAACTCCTACACTAAAGAAATGAAGTAGCCTGGAGGTAGCCTATCTCCTGTAGTGTGAGGCAGTACAAGTACACCCCCTGGATAGGACGCTAGTCTATCGCAGGGCCTTACCCCCAAATCTATCTCCTTAATACTGAGTGCCAAGCAGAGATGCATTGGGTCCCATTTTTACAGTATTTGGTATGACTCAGCAAGGGATCAAACTCCCAACCTTACAATCTCTGGATGGACTCTCTACCCACAAGGCCACTGAGTTGGTCACTAAACACTGGTCTATTCAACAATAATAAGCTGATTTGAGATCAGTGAAGTAACACTACTCTATTAGCAAAACCCTGATCTGAAGTAAGGCAGATAAAGCAGATCTGAGATCAATGAGGTAGCACTCCTCCTCAATAATTTGCCCTAATCTGAGATAAGAGGACTGATTTGAGATCAGTGAAATAGCTCTACTCCATGCTGAGCCTGATCTAAAATGAAAGATATTACTAATCTAGGATCTACTGCACTCCTCTGCACTGAGCCTTGGTTTTTGAGACAGATCTAAAAATAGGAGACAAGCAAGGCTGCATTGAGATCAGTGAGGTAACAGCATGTCCTCCTCCATGTTGAACCATGGTTTTCCAGTCGCAGCATGGCAGGCAGGATTTGTGCTGCCTCCTGTGTCACTGTCTGGCCCGGCCGGGGATTTATAGCGCGCTCCCATAATGCACTTCCTCTCTCAAACGGAGGACATAAATCTGCCGCTTGTTTTTGTCACCCCTTTTTTATTGGCTGATGGGGTCTTCTTTCCTTTCGCTCTTCTGCTTATTCTATCACACACACACACAAAAAATATTATTGAATGAACAATGTACACTGAGTATAAAAAACACTCCCCGACAAATTGAGGCTGTTCTAAGGGCAAAAGGGGAAGCTGTTCCTAATGTTTGGTATAATCAGTGTATAGGTCAGGTGTTCTAAAGAAGAAGCATAGCCTATATTGAAATAATACATTATTTTATAATGAAGGTGGACGTTTCTGTTAATCATAACTCTCTTTATGTTGATTTATGTAAACCCTGTGCACTGAAGGATACATTTCTGCATTCTGTACCTCATTTTCACATATACAGTAGTCTACCACCAACAACAGCCAAAACACTCCTGCAGTAGACCAAATAGTATTACCAAGTAATACTTTGCTTCCTCTATGGACTGAGGCATATTACATTTTAAGTATGTATATACTTTCTCATTGAAAAATAATAAAGCTGCAAAAGGTTCCTCCATGGAAACAGACACAGTGGTTAAATTAAAATACACATACTGCTGGTAATGAGCTATCTAAATTCAGAGTTCATATTGCTTGGAATTACCGAAAAATCGCAGCTCTGGCAACTACAACAAAAATGCACCGCTTTCTACTCAACCGCGATAAAATGTGACACAAAAACCACGCTGCTGAGAGTGAGGCATGGTGGGTTTTGGGAGAAATCGTTTGAGCCACAGCGTGCAACCGTGAATGCAATAATGCCTTTGTAAATAGCTTCGCCGCCTCTTTGCAGTTTTGCATACTTTGCTGCTGTCAACATGGGCCAAAACACATACTTATGGTCCGGGCATACACACACACACACACACAAACACACAGCTCTAGATTTTGTGCAGATGCCTTGAGGGTGACTTTGATTAAAGGAAGTTGATCATTCGTTCACGGTTCTTGCTATGAAACGGTGCCTAAACGGAAAATGACAGTGGAAGCCCACACCTCAAAGTTGTCCCGGAGAACAGCCCATTCCAGAGTCTTCTCTAGTTACTTAAAGGACATAGATGCACCGTTCAACTGTCGCATGTTAAAGAAAAGCAAGACAGAAGAAAACAAATGACATTTTCAGAATGTTACTGTGTGTCTCACATGCGTGTTTCTCTCGCTTTTACAAGGATTAAAATATGGAACTTGAAAATGCGGCTAGTGGGCCAGGATAGCAGCACATACTGTAAATTAAACAATGGGCTCTCATTTTCTCCCGAATTTAGAGCTGCGTTGAGGCCCTGGGGACTCAATTAGAACCGTGGTGTGCTCGCGTTTCCACCCCCGTAGACTCGGCGGTAATTTGTTTACTTCTTACTTCGCAGCCGAGCAGTGGCTCGAAAAGCCCACAGTCCTGAGCTAATACCATGCAAGATGAACAAAGTCTACACATTTGTGGGTGGAGTTGGGGACAGACCATGTCTCCAGTTGCAAACAAACACATGCGTTGGTAACTTCAGGACTACGGACAGCGCATTAAAACACGCTCAGGCTTTTATTGCAAATCAGCACCATGGACAGCGCATTCTCTATCGCTCGTTCACACACACACACACACACACACACACACACATACACACACACTGTTGGCCGTTGATTTGAGCTCTGCTCAGGGTCAGGCTATAATCATATTCAAATGGAAATGCAGGTGAAGCACAAGCTTGGCCTCCCTACTCAGGTCATTGGCTATCATATGCCCCCATACTACTACTACTAACAGATAGAGACAAAATAGACCGATTGGGCGCATCTGAAGCCAGGCGCAAAGGCTGCTTTCTATCCGACGCACAGGGACAGGCAGGAGCAACACCTATTCATGCCTCCGGCAACTGCCACTGCTGCCAGACAAAGTGACAGGTGCAACAGTAGTCTACGGGGAGTGTATTAACGTGTACCAGGTGCCAGATCCACCAGTTTACCTGTGGCACCGGAGTGGCTCATGAGCAGCTCGAGAGCAGTTAGTATCCTATGTTCAATAACACTGATATATTTAGCACACCAAGGAAGTGCGGTCCCCAATAACATCCATTAACGATATAAATGAATCGCTCATCATTCTGCAATTTTAAAAAACATTAGCCTAAAAGGCCTGTGATGATAATGCTAGGTTGATAACTAAAATAAAAATAATAGGTCTAGGCTAATAATAATAATAATAATAATAATAATAATAATAATAATAATAATAATAATAATAATAATAATAATAACAATAATAAGCATCATCATCACCATCAGCAGCAGCATCGGCATCATCATAACAATATCTGATAAGTAGAGAGCTACTCATATTTATATCAGCATCAGGACATTATATGGCCTAAATAGTCCTCATCATCAATAAGATATCAGACTACAATCTACTATTCCCCGTGTAGCTCAGTTGGTAGAGCATGGCGCTTGCAACACCAGGGTTGTCTGTTCGATTCCCACGGGGGGCCAGTATGATTTAATTTTTATTGTTATGTATGCACTCACTAACTGTAAGTCGCTCTGGATAAGAGCGTCTGCTAAATGACTGAAGTGTAAATTTATTCTTACCACCACATATCTCTTAAAAAAACTAAGATCTGTCTCGGTAGATTAGAGAAGGCAGGCTATAATATGCCTATCACATGGCGAGAGACCATATTAATAAGCATTTGTCACAGTGAAAACTTGGACACATTGTTACACTCAACGCAACGACATCACTCCTCCTGGGAACAAGTGACATGTCCCAGAGGCACCTCCGCTCGGAAATAGACTCACTCCTCCGCCAGCCTCCCTACAATCAACTAATCCAACCCCGACCGCTTTACAAATCACAGCATTCTAACCATATAATATCAGAGGTTCTAAATGAATAGAATCACAGCGCGATCAGCCCACATTAGCGGTGAAAATACTCCGACATGGACCCTCTCTCCCGATGGTCCCTCCCTCCCATTGCCGCCTCTTCTACAATAAGCACATTGCAGAGTGAGAGCGCACCACGCAGGGCGGCTGGGGTAGGCAGCGCCAAGTTCCCCTTCACCTACCTTTCACCGTGTGACAGGCACACAGCCCCAAAGCAACCCCGGCCACCAGCAGCACCACCTCGGATATTCTCTGCATCTTCATGGCGTGGTGTGAGCGAAATACAGACAGGGCACGGTGACCTCTCTCGCCTCTCTCCGATCCTTTCCGCCCGCTCCTTCAATTCAGCGTGTCCCAACGTTTTATTTTCTTCAAGCCGTAAAACTGTTCACTGACGATATGTCGGACTCGGACATGAAGATAGTGAGCTAAGAGTAGGATAATGCGCGCGTGGAATACGCAAAGCGAGGCAGGGAGGGAGGCTTCTTCCGCGAAGAAACCGTGTAGCTGCGCGGTATAGTTATCAGAGCTCGTTCGTTGGTTGTTCGATGCACAACTAACTGCTTAGTGATAAGACTGGACCGGAGACCAACGCTCGTGTGGACTGGACTTTTACGTCACGGGGAGGAGAAGTATGGATTAATATTCATATTTGTTTCTCTCGTACCGCTCCCTCCTATCACTAAACAGCACCGCGATCACACAAGTCTCCTTTCCTTGTCTGAAATTATTCATCTGACCGATTTGATAAGAATAATTAATTGTGAATATTATAATGATGTTTAGCTCATTAGGCTACCACTGTCACGAGACCAACCCAGGATGTATCTTACCCACTTATCTCCACGTACTGTACATGTATCCATAGCTGCAGGAATATGTTTTGAGTAGGGGGTGCCGAGTGCAGGGGGATTGAAAAAAATCAATTTTCTAATAAAGTATTTGGAGGCGTGGCAATAGGCCTAGCTGATTATTGAGATGCTGGCTGTCAGTGAAAAGCAATGCATCTAACATATGTGTTCAGATAATGTGTCTTGAGTATAATTTGAAATGTTGAGACAAGAAGAAGGGGACGAAGTGTGTGACGAAGATATTGGCGCATCTCTCTCCAGAATGCGCTCAGCTCTCCAGATTGTGCTGAACTGTCTCCCGCCAATTCTTGCGCATTCATTGTTTTATTGTGTTCATTATTTGCCCTTTGATTGTTTAGTTGTATCAATTCCCCGTTACATACTGTATATCATGCATGGATTAATTAGGCCTATGCAGTTTCTCATTCTCGGAATGGAAAGGTTGTTTGCAGAGTTCACAACCTGCTACGCTTGTGAGAAACACGTGTTGGTTTATTTCATTCATACCATAATTTACGAGTTTTGTATTTTTTTTTAAATTGTATTTTGTTTGGAGGCTCCATGTGAGCAATGAGCATGTGTCTGGTTTCTCTGTCCTCTTAATGTTGACGGAGGGTGCGAATCTGAGCACTCATAGAAGTGGGCTAACTTGCCTGCTGCACTCAAATGTAGGATGTCTGATTTCTCAGTCATTTCTTCTTCACCTCACACAGTAAGTCAACGAAGTCAGTAAAAAAAAAATCCATTGTGAATGACAGCTCCTCACAGTATTTGAAAAATCTTTCCAACACTCTCCCTCTGGATAATCACCAGGCCTCGGTGTGAAAGAACAAAATGTCATGCTCTGAGAATCCATTACTGTATATCCAGTGGAAACATCATAAAATACCTGAACACATTTCTCTTTGCGCAAAAACAGCTGTGTCTGTCCCAAACTCACTGGCGCAGGAAACTCTTTAAGGCTCGGAATAGGCTAGTTGAAACAATCTTGCAAGTTCGCTAGTGGCAGCTTCGGGCTGGACCTTCATGTTTTGAGCCCCACATTTTTAGCGAAAAAATATTTAAAATAAAATAAATAAATAAAAATGGGGGGGTGCCTGTTTTGCATGTTATTTTGGCATTAATAAGTGTCACATATCAGTTTGCAAACAATGTAAACAAATAAAACAAAAAATCATTGAGTTAATAAAGCCTCCATACAAACATGGTCTCTTTTTTACTTTCTTGAGTAAGGCAGCTCCAAAATGCAGGTGTTTCAGCCTAGCTCAGTGCTTTCTGTGGTGGTGGTGCAGCCAGCGGAAAATACAGAGCATAGGGGTTGGTAATGTTCTCTATTTTCGCTGTGATTGGCTCAGTGTTCTGTCACTCATGGGGACACTACATCACTGCCAAATCTAAGGGTAGAGGTCGAAAATTCAAGCCCCTTGGGTACTGCCATATAGTTACATTAGAAGTGGCCATCCAAGAAGGCTCAAGGTCATTGGTCACAGATAAAATGACGTCAAATCACGTTATATCTACAGTAGCTTTGATTGGACTGATCATGTCAACATCATACTTTCAAAATCTTAGCTAGCAGTCATCATCATGAATCAACTCTGCAATTTTTTTTTACATACATACACATACATATACATATACATATACATACATACATGCACACACACATATATATATATATATACACACACACACACACACACAACACCATTCAAAAGTTTGGGGTCACTTAGAAATGTCCTTGTTTTAGAAAGAAAAGCCATTTTTTTGTCCATTAAAATAACATCAAATTGATCAGAAATACAGTGTAGACATTGTTAATGTTGTAAATGGCTATTGTAGCTGGAAAAGACTGCTTTTTAATGGAATATCTACATAGGTGTACAGAGGCCCATTATCAGCAACCATCAGTCCTGTGTTCCAATACCACGTTGTGTTTGCTAATCCAAGTTTATCATTTTAAAATGCTAATTGATGATTAGAAAACCCTTTTGCAATTATGTTAGCACAGCTGAAGACTGTTGTGCTGATTAAAGAAGCAATAAAACTGGCCTTCTTTCTTCTGAAACTCGTCAGTCTATTCTTGTTCTGAGAAATTAGCACAAACTGGCTCTAACCAGAATAGAAAGAGGAGTGGGAGGCCCCGGTGCACAACTGAGCAAGAGGAAAAATACATTAGATTGTCCAATTTGAAAAACAGATGCCTCACAGGTCCTCAACAGGCAGCTTCATTAAATAGTACCCGCAAAACACCAGTCTCAATGTCAACAGTGAAGAGGCGACTCCGGGATGCTGACCTTCTAAGCAGAGTTGCAAAGAAAAAGCCATATCTCAGCCTGGCCAATACAAAGAAAAGATTAAGGGCAGTCTGAGATATGGGTTTTTCTTTGCATCTCTGCCTAGAAGGTCAGCATGCCGGAATCGCCTCTTCACTGTTGACGTTGAGACTGGTGTTTTGCAGGTACTATTTAATGAAGCTGCCAGTTCAGAACCTGTGAGGCGTCTGATTCTCAAACCGGGGCCTGTTCTGTAGTTTCTGGAGAAATTAAATTGGAATTGCAACCAACTTTCTATGGCTTGTTTTAGAAATAGTGATATTTGGGAGATGATTTCCCTTTCAAGTAACTGAAAGTGAGAGGTTGTAATCTGAATAAAGGGAAAAAGGTCATTCTTGAACATGGGGTGAGACAATCTTACTAATTTGCTAGAGAACCAGTTCGGATTTCAGTATAACGTTTGTATGACTGAAGCTTTTAGGTCTAATGCTTTAATATTTACTAATTTCTGTCCTCCAAATTCATATTCATTATATAAATAGCCCCGTCCAATTTTGTATGGCTTGCGTTCCATATAAAATTGACTGTTTTTTTCTGATATAATTTTACAAACTGTTCACTAGGCGTAGGCAAGACCATAAGCAAATAGGTAAACTGGGATAATACTAAAGAGTTAATAAAGGTGATTTTTCCACAAATAGACAGGTATTTACCTTTCCATGGTAGCAAGATCTTATCTATTTTTGCTAACTTTCATTTAAAATGTATTGGAGTGAGATCATTTATTTCATTTGGATATGTATTCCGAGTATATCCACATCACCATCAGACCATTTTATTGGTAAACTACATGGTAATGTAAGAATTGTATTTTTTAGTGATCCAATACATAATATAGTACATTTATCATATTTTGGTTGTAATCCAGAGAGGTTAGAAAATGTATCTAGATCCTCTATGAGGCTGTGGAGCGATTCAAGTTGTGGATTTAAAAGAAAACATGAATCATCAGCGTACAATGACACTTTGTTTTTAAGCCCTGGATATCTAATCCCTTGATATTATTGTTGGATCTGATTTTAGTAGCTAACATTTCGATGGCCATAATAAATAGATATGCCGATAGTGGACAACCTTGTTTTACTCCTCTTGACAGTTGAAAACTTTCGGAGAAATAGCCATTATTTACTATTTTACACCTAGGGTTACTATACATGATTTTATAAGAGATTCTCTAAAATTGAAATGCTCCAGGCATTTATATATAAACTCCAATCGTACTTTATCAAATGCCTTTTCAAAGTCTGCTATGAACAGCAGGCCTGGTTTCCCAGATTTTTCATAGTGTTCTATTGTTTCCAGTACTTGCCTTTTATCTCCAATGTATCGTCCATGTAAAAAACCTGTCTGATTAGAATAAATAATGTCCGACAATACCTTTTTAATTCTATGCGCTATACTTTTTGCTAGAATTTTTGCATCGCAACACTGAAGTGTAAGGGGCCTTCAATTTTTTTAATGGACTGGATCTTTATATTTCCCACTTGTATCCTGTTTCAGTAATAATGAAATCAGACCTTCTTCTTGAGTGTCTGATAATCTACCATTTACATAGGAGTGGTTAAAACATGTTAATAATAGTCATCTGAGTATATCAACAAAGGTTTGGTATACCTCGACTGGTATGCCATCCAACCCTGGAGTTTTCCAGGACTTAAAGGCTTTAATTGCATCCAGAAGTTCCTCCTCTGTAATTTCACCTTCACATGAGTCTTTCTGTATGGCTGTTAATTTTACATTATCAATAGAAAAAAAATCCCTACAATTAGCTTCAGTTAGAGGAGATGGAGGCGACTGAAACGAAAACATATGCTTAAAGTACTTTGCTTCCTCCTTCAAAATATAATTTGGTGAATCATGGGTGACTCCATCATTTGTAACCAGTTTCAGTAAATTCTTTTTGGTAGCATTTAAAAAATAATTTGGTGCATTTTTCCCCATATACCATCCAGTTTGCTTTATTTTTATAATATATTACACTTGATCTTTCTTGAATAAGTTTCTCCATTTCTTTTTGTTTTTCCTCTAATTTATTCTGAGCCTCTATGTTACAGTTTTTATTGCTATCTATCTGTTCTGTTAGACCTTCTATTTCCTTTGTTAGTATGGACACTTTTGACCTAAATTTCATTGTTTTCGAGATGAGTACTGAATTGCATGGCCTCTAAAGGCACATTTAAAAGTGTCCCATACAATAAGGGGACTTTCTGTACCTATGTTATGTCAGAAAAAAAAAGTTATAAATTCCTCTGTCCTAGTTAAAAACAAGTTATCATCCAATAGGCTTTGATAAAATTTCCAATATCCTCGCCCATGTGGAAATTCAGTAAGAGTAATGTATATGCCAATTATATGATGGTCCGACCGCTTTTTTGTCCCCTATCAACACTTTTTAAACCATTGTTGAATGAGTTTCCTGTAAACAATAGATATTATATTCCTTCTCTTTGAGCCATGTGAATATTGTTATTCTTTTGTTATTATCTGCTAAGCCATTACAATTATAACTGGCTATACTTATTTCACCACTTACCATAATGAGATACAGGTTTCAAATCTATTTATCATAATATATGTTTGTAAATTTACCATGGGTGATTGTGTGTCCATATAGCTGTACCATGATATTTGCATTGCTACTAAGTAACCCTCCAATTGTTCTCCACTATTCCCCCCTCTAAAGCCCCTCCCCATCCCAAGTTGGGTTGTCATCCCAGTGATCGGCATACTACCCCCGTCCCCCCGGATCCCTAGGCCCCCCGAGAGGCCAGGACCCATCCTTCGAAAACTGCACACAGTGCCACCCACAAAACGGAAGCAGGTCAACCGCCAAAAGCATGTCCAATGCTCTCACCTCAATATATATATATATATATATATATATATATATAGCTATAAAAAATACATATCTATTCAAATATCTTGCATATCTTAATTTAATATGCGTAATAATGTTGGCAGTTCATGCGAAGGATTGTTACCTACTGTATAACCCGTATTGCCATTGTTTTACATTACATTTCTGTCAAGCTATTCTTATTTTAACAAACAATTATTGTGGTTCATCCTATATTCTCCCTAACATCCTTACCCCCTTGCAACAGATGTGGGATACACACACAGACACCCACGCACATACTCTATCACACTCAACCCCTTTCCTCCACAATCAACCATAAGCTCAGATGCTCAACGGTTGTTACATCCCAGAACCCAACTCAAGAAAGGACCTGATTTACGAATGCATATACAGTTACAGCTGTTTGAGAAAGCATGTAAGATTGAGCAAAAATTGACAACAATTTGAGATTTGATTAACCTATGTCAAGTCCTAGGTGATGGAGATCAGATCCACCCTCTTCCCCTGAGACACAATCACTCTGGTCCCTCGTTGTATCTTTGGTCCCTCGTTGCATCTCCGAGCAGTCAGACCTTTGATTATTTTGTGCCACCAGGGCCACAATAATATGCCCCCTCTCTGATTGTCCGAGTGTGACCCCCTCCCCATGCGTTACTGCAGCCAGTGTTGCCAGCACTGCCACTACCTGGTTGGGGGTACACCACCGGAATCCCCACCGGCTAGGTAAAAGGTCGTCAAGGTTCTCATTAGCAGCTTTGAGAATTTCCTTGTATATTATGCTCTCCCATCAGGGGGCTCTGTCTTTTTTGGACCAACCCTGCCAGGCAGGCTCAGAATCTTGAGGGGGCGGTGCTGCTCTAGTAGGTCTCTGAACACATTTATCGTTCTGTTTTGGCTGCATATAGGTAATTTACAGCATGGCCATAAAACAGATGGGGACTTCTCTTTGGTGTATGGGTTGCTCAGGTGGGTGTCTAGGATATAGGGTTGGGGACCGTTCCATCATGATAGGACAATAAAATAATAGATTAGATTTATATTTTATTTTAAAATGTATATCCCTCATCTGCAGAAAATTGAAAGCTCTCTCTCACAACCCCTGCTCACAGACACACGTTGGTTCTGGGATATGCAACCATTTCCTTTCTCACTCATTTAACGCCACACTTTTCCAAACACAAAAACGCACACCACACCTTCCATCACAATACATCCACACATACCCACATACTGTGCCTTCTATGTCTTCTGTTTGCTGTGTTTTATCTCCACTATGTTGATTGAGTACTTGTGTTCTAATTAGTTATATTTGAAGATGTATTATTTCGCTTGTTATCCTTTCTTGTAATATCGTCTTATCCCTTTATAAAATACTATAAATACTATAAATGTGTTTTATTATTAGAATCCCTACCATGGCTAGTATTGGGTGTTCCATTATTCGACTCCTCTATTAGAACTTTCAGAATAGCCATGGAGTAATCTTTGTGTCGCGGAACATTTATCAACTATGAGAGCAACACGCTTCCCTTTTAATCTATTTTCCTTGAAGATTGGGTACAGAACTTGCCACCGTTCTGCAATCTCCCTCAGGAACTGATCATTCATGCCTATTTTCGTACCAGCAAGTCTTTTACCTAAGCTTTTAACCATTACTTTATCCTTAAAGAAAGCACATTTGGCAATGATTGGACGCTCTTATCTCTGTCCTCTTTGTCCGAAACAGTGTACACGTTCGAGTTGGATTTTATCGACAGCATCGAGTGGGATTTGAAGCGCTGTAAGAAAGAAGTCCTTCACAATTTTTTCGGTAATCTCTCCTTCTTTTTCTTGGATACCCGTAAGTACTAGATTTTCTCTCATCGATCTAGTCTGTATGTCTAGTAAGGCTTCTCTCAGAAAGTTGTTCTCCCTTTTAAGTTCCTTAAGTTGTTCTCCCTTTTAAGTTCCTTAACGTCTGTTTCTGTTTTAGTGACTGTCCCTTTTAGCTTTTATGCATAGTCCCCTGTAGCTCAGTTGGTAGAGCATGATGCTTGCAATGCCAGGGTTGTGGGTTCGTTTCCCACGGGGGGACAGTATGAAAATGTATGCACTCACTAACTGTAAGTCGCTCTGGATAAGAGCATCTGCTAAATGACTAAAATGTCAATGTAAATAGGCGTACTGCTACATTGGCTTAGGCTATCTCTTAGTTCCTTGCGCTCATTTCTTTAGTCGCCAATGGCTCACGGTGAATCAGTGTCCATATTGCAGAGGCTTGTGCTCTATCATTAGTCGAATTTTAACTTTTACATTTTTATCATTTATATTCCGATTATTAACCACATTACAGTGATTTTGAGAAACGAAAACGTTGTTATTGAAATGAAACTGTTCCAAGAAAATGCGCATATGAAAATCATAACTGGCACATAGATCGGTAGAAATGGTAAATCAAATAAATTGTAATATTCCCCAAACTTGAAACTCACATCGAGGAAAAAAGCGCTCACCTCGATCCAGGGCCAGCGGGTGGAAAGCTGGGCCGCTCCCAGCACTGTGTTGCTCGCTAGACTAGTGGGCTAGTACCCTTTTGTGTTTGACATGGGCAGGAGCGAGCCGAGGGCGAAATAATATTAGCATGCAAATGGGCATCGTCAAATCAAAACCCAACCTTCATTTACCCGTTGTGACACACGGATGTTCCAAACTCCGTTTTAGACGAGACTGACCTTATGACCAAAATTATCCTATTTACATTTTGTAACTGTTTCTGACTCATATCGATGCCACATAGGCCGTTTTCAAAGGTATTCATTGCTTTTTCAAGGCAGCGGCTCTTTAAATATGTCCTCAGCTTTCAGTGAAAGAAGCAAACAGCAGAGGCGAATTGAAAGGCTACCTGTCCTGTCTGTCCTGTCCTGCTTTTCTGTTCCTGTGTCTCTGTGATTTAGAGAAGTCTATGAATCACCAACTGTGGTTGCCACCTCACAACATCTTCTAGAAACTACTCTCATCTTTCTCTCCCAGTCAGGTAACATTTAGACAATAAACCAGTCTCTGTCAGCTTGCGTGTCGCGACTCCAAATTGAATTGCCGGAGAGTGGACTAGTTTGCATGCAGGTCAGAAGCGGCCCTTTCATGTGGCGCGCTCCATGCCCGCTGAGAGGAAAGTCTGTTTGTTTTCCATGCACGCATATGTTGAAGTGTGTGTGTGTGTGTGTGAGAGAGAGTTTGTGTGTGAGCGTGTTAGTGTGTGTGTGTGTGTGTGTGTGTGTGTGTGTGTGTTGTTTACTGGCAGGTGAGCTGAGCAATCTGATTAATACTCCTTTAAATTTTCCTGAGTATCTCAAGAGGGACTTTCCTGCTGGCATATCTCTGCATGCTCTGCCTGGACTAGTCTATTCTGAGAGAGCTCTGAGGATGGAGAATAGTTATAAGGATCTTGTTATCTATCTAGCACCAAATTCTGTGGGATGACAATGCATAGAGATCAGTTAGTTATCAGATCAGTTTCATTTTAGCTCTTCAATAGCCTAGTGGATAAAATACTTCATTTTAATCAAATATAGAAAGCTATGTAATGAACCTCTTCAAGTTTTTTTCTAACTGTCTCTCAGTTTATATTAGGTTACCTGGGTTGACTCTCTGCTGCCATTGATCCATGATGTCATCAGAATTCCTGTCGTGTCTTCAAGTTTTGATTTCTATAATTATTGAGACAAATAACACACGACAAGGCTACACAGACCTCTGAGAACAGTTGCATTGTTGCTGGCTGCTGATAAAAATGTAATATCAGCACAGTATCAGGGGAAGTATACACATCAATATATGTAGCCCCTTGTTTTTGGCTCAACAGGAAAAACTGCAGAGCCAAAATTAGACTTACAAGAATATATATATATTTCAAAGTCAAGTGATGAATATTTTACCACTTGTTTTATTGGAAAACATAACGCATCCTCTGAAACTTTGTCAATATTCTTGCAGTGTTTCTCCAATATTGAGCATCTCCATACCTGAGAGACCTGAGGTTACATGGAACTGACCAGAGCGACCTTCAACATGTGTGTGTGTGTGTGTGTGTATGTGTCTTTCTGTGTGTGTGTTTCTGTGTATGCTTGTGTGTGTGTGTGTGTGTTTCTGTGTGTGTGTTTCTGTGTGTGTGTGTGTGTGTGTGTGTGTTTCTGTGTGTGTGTGTGTGTGTGTGTGTGTGTGTCCATGTTCCCATGATGCAGTAATAGGGCAGGGAACGTCACAGAAGAGAAGAGGAATGAATGGATGAAAGGATGAACGGATGAAAGGATGAACGGATGAACGGATGAATGGAGAGGATTTTGTTAATCCTTTTCATCTTCAGATATTAGCATGGCCATGTTCCATATTATCGGTGCTGCAATGATAGTCCAGACTATTCCTTGGGTCAGTGTTTTACTACACTGAGAACAAACCCCTTTCATTCTCACAGCCCAGCATCATGTTAACAGCCCATCTAATATATTTCCTTTTATTCAGCTTTTCTTCATTATAAAAAGCTTCCGGCCCAGCCATGGTGTGTGCTGTTTGGAGGGAGAGGAGTGGGGAGTAGAGTGGTTGCTGGGTGGCTGCCAGGCCAGACGTGGCGTGAAGAGAGACACAGACCAGACCAGATGTGGAGAGGAGTGGAGCTGTTGGCGGGAGACTCTTATGTTGTGCCGTGCTCTGGCCAGATGGACTTCAGCCAATGCCTTTGAACTGAACAGCACTGAGACAGACACACACACAACAATAATAATAATACGCATAACAATAACAACAATAACACAATATTTTAGTTGTCAGTGTTTATTATGATTTTAGTGGCAAAGCAGAATAAAAAAATCTAAATATGAGGTAAACTCCCAGCAGAGCCCCAAGTCCTATGGGAATATCATCTGGCCTGTTGATGTTAATGTGTTGCTGTTCTCCGTATCCATAGCCAGAATGGTTTTTTCAGTGCATGGTGATCAAATAGGTTTCTTGTTATATTCATCAGAGGTGTAGGGAGGGTGAAGTCTTACTATCCAAAAAATAGTAATTATACAGATGTTTAACAAAACATGCACACGACAGTATTCATACCTTGGTTTTTGTGGTAATGGTTTCATACACATACCTTGTCCATAATGTAGAGGATTTTCATTGAAGAGCTAAGGGGGGAGGATGGTACATGTGATCTGCATAACATACCAATACCAATTGACATACCTTTCTATGCCTCCTCGTCTGTATATCTGCAGACACAGACACAAAAGGGATTAATCTGCACCCAATACAGCTAGCCTTCAACATATTCTTATAGCCTACATATTCTTACCTCTTTGTTGATTGATACCCATTGAATTGTGTCCATTTTCTGTTTTAGAAAGATTTGCACAAATATTAAAAGATAGATGGTATCATCATAAAACAATATCAATTTAGATCATACAAGGGACAAACCTTACCTTAAATTGAGGAGATCTAAAAGAAAAAATAATTTAAGTGCCTGCACCTGCTGTCCTTTCAAATCCAAATGTTTCAGTTGGGCAGTTAGGTACCTGCAAGAACCCCCACCAACTAAGGATGTTCCTCGATGAACCCCACCTCCTATGGGGTTCTTGGAAGAACCCTTTGGAGGCAATTTTCCGTGCCAAGAACCCTAAGGTTCTTCAAAGAACTTTGAGGATCTTAGAAGAACCCTTGTTGAACCCCTCATTTTTAGAGTGTAGCTATAGACAAAGAGAGGGAGAGCGAAGGAAAGGATGGGGAGATGGAGGGAAAGAAAGCATGTATTTGCCTTCAATCTCTGCTCTGTTCGCGTGCTGTTTTGTTTTTGATTGGGTTGGGATGGAAGTTAATAGCAGTTCTTATCATAATCACAATCCCAGTATTGATCCTTTCCATAAAAGACACATAAAGAGCCCAAAGTCAGTAGTTTCCAGACGCACAGTGAGACACAGAGAGACACACTGAAATGAGAACTTTCACTAAGTTTCTCGTCTCATTTCACTATGTTATTTGCGCGCTATCTCTCTTTGTAAAACGTTCCATCCCAAAAGCCTTAGGGGGTCCAGATAATCACTTTAGTTTAGAGAAAATGAGCTGGGCTGGAAAGCTACATTACTTCGCCCTGCCTTCTGTGTTGTTCTGTCTGAAAGTCATTTTCTTTGCGCTCGTAATCAGACTGCTAAAGCCATTTGCAAATGTGATGCAGCGAAGTGCCGCCGTGTTCATCAGTATGGGCAATGCATTCCTTTAGTCGATTATCACCGGAGCTCTCCTCTGCCTGCTTATCCACACGCTAAGGCTGGCGTCACTCACCACTCAGCTCAAGCATTAGGCTGCCAGTGGCAGTGGCACAGCACACAGCAGGCTTGAGTTCCCTGCCTGCCTTTGTGGTTCTGTTGTGGTCGTGGTTTGGTTGAGTGGCTGTGTGATGATTATGTTGTGTGTGGTCAGTACGTAGCTAATATCAGTTTGTGGTCACTGTGTTATCAATATATGATAATTATGTTCAGATTATAAAGTCAGTATCCAGTTGCAATGCAATGGTAACTGCACTCTAAAAATGAGGGGTCCAACCAGGGTTCTTCTAAGATCCTCAAAGTTCTTCAAAGAACCTTAGGGTTCTTGGCACTGAAATTTGCCCCCAGAAGGTTATTCCAAGAACCCCATAGGAGGTGGGGTTCATCGAGGAATCTCCTTAGTTGGTGGGGGTTCTTGCAGGAACCTAACTGCCCAACGGAAACATTTGGATTTCAATTTGAAAGGACAGCAGGTGCAGGCACTTAACTGAACAATGTAAAGCTCTCCTCAATTTAAGGTAAGGTTTGTCCCTTGTATGGTCTAAATTGATATTGTTTTATGATGATACCATCTATCTTTTCATATTTGTGCAAATCTTTCTAAAACAGAAAATGGACACAATTCAATGTATAACAATCATAAGGTAAGAATATGTAGGCTATAAGAATATGTTGAAGGCTAGCTGTATTGGGTGCAGATGACTGAACTGCTCACTTTTGAGTCTGTGTCTGCAGATATACAGACGAGGAGGCATACAAAGGTATGTCAATTAGTATTGGTATGTTATGCAGATCACATGTACCACCTCCTCCCTTACCTCTTCAATGAATATCCCATAGGCCTCTACATTATGGACAAGGTATGTGTATGAAACCATTATCAAAACAATGTTTATCATTCACATTTACCACAAAAAACAAGGTATGAATACTGTTATGTGCATGTTTTGTTAAACATCTCTATAATTACTATTTTGGGGATTCACAGACTTCACCCTCCCTACACCTCTTATGAAAATAACAGGAAACCTGTTCGATCACCATGCACTGCAAAATCATTCTGGCTATGGATATGGAGAACAGAAACACATTAACATCAACAGGCCAGAGGATATATCCATTGGACTTAGGGCTCTGCTGGATGTTTACCTCATATTTATATTTTTTTATTCTGCTTTGCCACTAAAATCATAATCACTGACAACTAAAATACTGTGTTATTGTTATGCGTATTATTAATAATACAAATAATAGGGGAGGTTTCAATTTGAAGAACCTCTAAAGGATACTCCAGGAACCTTTTCTTTTTAGAGTGTGGTTTGAACCTGTGGTAACTGGTTTGAAGTCACTATGCAGAGCAGTAGCTGTGATCAGATTGTGGTCAACAAGTGGTCAATGTATGGTTACTATGTGGTTAGTCCATCAGTTAGTGGTCACTACATGAAAGTCGGCAGGTCTAAACATGCCGATGTAGTTCTACCTCCAGCCCTGTGGTTTCCACTGTCCTGCAGTGGGCTGCAGAGTATCAGCTAACATGTATTGCCAGTTATGGACAGTATGAATAATAGATTGTGGTTCTATTTAAGATCCTGATGGGGACAAACTACATGGGCCGGTACGTACAGGCCAATATCTCTCCTCCATCCACATTTTCCCTCTTCTAATTTCTCTCTCTCTCTCTCTCTCTCTCTCTCTCTCTCTCTCTCTCTCTCTCTCTCTCTCTCTCTCTCTCTCTCTCTCTCTCTCTCTCTCTCTCTCTCTCTCTCTCTCTCTCTCTCTCTCTCTATTTTATTTTCTATACTCTACTCTACCACCTTCTGACTCTCTACACTATTATTTTAAGAAGAGGAATAATTCCAGCAAATGTGAAGGGTATTGTAGAAGCATGGAGCCGGGTCACTATATGACGGATGGTGGAACATCTAGCCAATAGATGAGCCGGTTGGAACTGATTTGCGGTTTCATAGCGGCACAGCCCTTAGTGTCATAACTGATCAGATCGTTAGGAAACAAAGGTATGCTGCTATAGGACATCTATTAGTGAATTGAGCCATACACCACAATCAATGCTTATCATATTGGGCCATTGTGTCTGGAGAGAGGCTTCGATCTATTAGCCTGCATGGCTGGTGGAGGGAGAAGGAGGGAGGGGGAGAGGCAGGGAGGGGTAGGGAAAGAGAGAAGGCAAGAGAGAGAGAGAGGGAGAAAAAGTCAATCCATATGTATGGCTGTGCAGCTCAGTTGGCTTTAGCTGGTAGAGCTTCAGCACCATCAACAGATCAATCACACACACACACACACACACAGGTCAGCCTATTTCAGACCACAGACAGCAACATTCCTCACTTATATTATGTACTATAGTACTCTGTGTGCTTCCATATCTTTAGTCTCTGGTTCTGCTGCCTCTCTGCTGCTGCCTGCTGCTGCCTTGTGAAGCTCCTGCGGGGCTTCTTCAAGGCCATGACATTTATACAGCCTCTCAGTGAATGTAAAAAAAAAAAAAAAAGGAAATCCATGTTAACGAGCAGTAGATTGGGGTGAGAGTACAGTAAAACAGTCTGACGTGATGCACACTGACACAGTAAAGTTCTGTAGTCTGCATGCTGCCAACAGAGAGACAAGAACACTGATGAGTTACATGGGGAGGTCACGCTCCCTCTCTCCTCTCTGTCTTCATCCTCCTCTCCCTCTTCCTTGTCTTTCCAAACATAGAACTATTCTCCAGCATAGTCTCAAATATTCATACATACCTCAAACAAAGTTTCTCAAGTAGAAATAGATTGAAATAGACTAGAAATAGATTGAAATAGATAGAGAATGGCGATATTAAAGGGGCCATAGAATGGATACAGGGCACGATGTTCTGTGGATTGACATGATGAATGCAGGTCTATGCAAAGCTTGCCTGCAGCCTGAGCCTAACAAAGACATTGTGCTGGGAGGGAAAGAGAGAAAGAGAGAGAGGAGAGGGATAGAGTGATTATTAGCTGCCCAGCTGCCATAGCCCTGAGAGGTATTCATTCTCAATCGGTATTTCAGATCTTCCCTGAGCCTCAGCCCAGCCTCCCTAAAGTGCTTTACTTCCATGTTGTATTGTGTGTTCTCTCTAGTTCCCCTAGTTCTATGGCCCAGATGTGGATCCAGCAGATTCCCAGAATGAGAGGCTGTGTCCGTATGGAGTGGGGATTTAATGGTAGCACGATGGAGGGATGACTTCAGGGGAGGAAAGGGTTGGAGGATAGAGGGATTGATGGAGGATGAGAGGAAAATATTAACCTTATAGACACACTGTTTGGAGTGGAGGATGAGTGATATGAGGGGAATGGAGAGAGAGGAAGAAGGAGAGACGGAGAGGTATGGGAAAGGGGGAGGGAGAGAGAGAGTAGGGCAGGGGGTGGGAGAGAGAGACAGAGAGTAGGGGAGAGGAAGAGACAGAGGGAGAGAAAGTAGGGCAGGGGGAGAGAGAAAGAGAGAGAGTAGGGTATGGGGAGAGAGAAAGAGAGAGAGAGAGAGAGAGAGAGAGAGAGAGAGAGAGAGAGAGAGAGAGAGAGAGAGAGAGAGAGAGAGAGAGAGAGAGAGAGAGAGAGAAAGAGAGAGAGAGAGAGAGAGAGAGAGAGAAGAGAGAGAGAGAGAGAGAGAGAGAGGCGAGAGAGAGAGAGAGAGAGAGAGAGAGAGAGAGAGAGAGAGAGAGGGGAGAGAGAGAAAGAGAGAGAAAGAGAGAGAAAGAGAGAGAGAGAGAGTAGGGCAGGGGGAGAGAGAAAGAGTGAGAGAGATAGAGAGAGAAGGGCAGGGGGAGAGAGAGATAGAGATAGAAGGGCAGGGGGAGAGAGAGAAAGAGAGAGAGAGAGAGAGAGAGAGAGTTTGTTGTTGCCTAATTATTTTTTGGTAGGTTTCTACACTACCTTACTTCCATCTATAGCATTTCTTAATATTGTGCAGTTCCTTTGGCTTGGATGCCTCATGATTGAGTATTGCTCAGTTCAGGTAGACTGTGATTTTGCTGTGATCTGATAGGGGTGTGTAGGGGAACTCTGATGGTTGAGGGGCAGCTCTTGGGGAACTGTGGGGGGGGATCATGGATCGCTGGTTCGGGTCCCCGTTTTTGACCTTGTGGGAGATCTGTTGACGTGCCCTTCAGCAGGGCATTGACCCTGGTTGCTTCTGTGTGTCGCTCTGGATGGGAGTCTGTTAGATGACTAATGTGATGTAGTTGTTGAGCGTCTTCACTGCAAGTATATTGTATGTTTTAAATATTCAATAAATAAAGAAAATTATAGAACCCATTCCTCTTATGTTTGTGAGGTCTGGGGTCCGCTAACCAACCAAGAATTCACAAAATGGGACAAACACCAAATTGAGACTCTGAATGCAGAATTCTGCAAAAATATCCTCTGTGTACACGTAAAACACCAAATAATGCACGCAGAGCAGAATTAGGCTGATATCCGCTAATTATCAAAATCCAGAAAAGACCTGTTAAATTCTACAACCACCTCAAAGGAAGCTTCCATAACAAAGCCATCATCTACAGAGAAATGAACCTGGAGAAGAGCCCCCTAAGCAAGCTGGTCCTGGGGCTCTGTTCACAAACACAAACAGACCGCACAGAGCCCCAGGACAGCAACACAATTATACCCAACCAAATCATGAGAAAACAAAAAGATAATTACTTGACACATTGGAAAGAATTAACAAAAAAACAGAGCAAACTAGAATGCTATTTGGCCCTAAAGAGAGAGTACACAGTGGCAGAATACCTGACCTGTCACGCTCGTTGATAGATGGATCAGACCAAGGTGCAGCGTGGTATGCGTACATATTCCTTTATTAACTGAAATACAGATCAAAACAACAAAATACAAACGAACGTGAAGTTCAACAGGCTACACAACCACAAGCCAAAACAGAAACAAGATCCCACAACTAAGGTAGGCAAAATGGCTGCCTAAGTATGATCCCCAATCAGAGACAACGATAGACAGCTGCCTCTGATTGGGAACCACACCCTGCCAACATAGAAATAGAACATCTAGAATTTCACACCCTGACCAAACCAACTAGAGAAAAACAGGGCTCTCAAGGTCAGGGCGTGACAGTACCTCCCCCCAAAGGTGCGTACTCTGGCCGCAACAACCTGACTCATTAGGAGAGGGTCCGGGTGGGCATCCAGCCTTGGTGGCGGCTCCGGCTTCGGGCGCAATGTAGGTATTAACCTCTTCTCCCTTCCTGCCTCCCCGTTGCACACCCGGTCCGGTCTAGACCCCGGCGCGATGCTTCCCCTCTCAGTCCTCCCACGATGCACCAAGCCCTGTCCGGACCCTGGTGTGGGAGCCCTTGACCCTGGAGAGGGGCTGACGTCTGGTCCCGGCCCAGCAGTCCTCCCGCGATGCACCAAGCCCTGTCTGGACCCTGGTGTGGAAGCCCTCGACCCCGGAGAGGGGTTGACGTCTGGTTCTGGCTCGGACCCCGGTGGAGCGGATGGCTTCGGCATGGGAGAAGAGCAGATAACCGGAGCTGGACTAGACACCGGTGGAGCGGATGGCTTCGGCATGGGAGAAGAGCAGATAACCGGAGCTGGACTAAACACCGGTGGAGCGGACTGCTCCAGCACAGGAGTGGAGCAGCTAACCGGAGCTGAACTGGGCACCGGTGAAACGGACTGCTCTGGCACTGGAGTGGAGCCACTGACCGGAGCTGGACTAGGCACCGGTGGAGCGGACTGCTCTAGGACCGGACTGGACCAGCTGACCGGAGCTGGACTATGCACCGGTGGAGTGGACTGCTCTGGCACCAGGGTGGAGCAGAGGACCCTCGCTGGAGGTTGGGTGCGTGGCACTGGAACGGGCCGTACCGGACTAGGGACACGCACCACTGGTCTGGTGCGAGGAGCAGGCACGGGCCATACCGGGCTGGATACACGCACCACTGGTTTGGTGCGAGGAGCAGGAACGGGCCATACTGGACTGGAGACATGCACCACTGGTTTGGTGCGAGGAGCAGGAACGGGCCGTACCGGGCTGGAGACACGCACCACTGGTTTGGTGCGAGGAGCAGGCACGGGCCGTACCGGACTGGAAACACACACCACTGGTCTGGTGCGAGGAGCAGGCACGGGCCGTACCGGACTGGAAACACGCACCACTGGTCTGGTGCGAGGAGCAGGCACGGGCCGTACCGGACTGGAGACACGCACCACTGGTCTGGTGCGAGGAGCAGGCACGGGCCGTACCGGTCTGGAGACACGCACCACTGGTTTGGTGCGAGGAGCAGGCACAACCCGTCCTGGCTGGACGCTCACTTTAGCCCGGCAAGTGCGGGGCGTGGGCACCAAGCGCACCGGGCTGTGAATGCTCACTGGAGACACAGTGCGTATCACAGCCTAACAGGGTGCCTGAACGGTCCCATGTTCCTTAACGTGAGTGCGGGGAGTTGGCTCTACTCTGAAACCTGACTCCGCCAGCCTCTGCTCTAAGGACTGAGCTCTCTGCTGCTGGAGGGTTAAGTACTCTCTCAGCTCCTCCTGTTGCCTGGCCAGCTCCTCTCGCAGTGCATCCACTGACTCCTTCTCCCTGTGGGCCTCCTGCAACGCCTCCCTCTGAAGGGAGATCTCCTGCTCTCTTAGCTATCAGCCCCCGTAAGGTGGTGGCCTCCTCTCTCAGAGTGCTGAGCTGCAGGTCTTGGAGGGCCTCTATCATAGCGGCCTCCTCCTCTTCCACAGTCAGCCCTTTCATGGCCTCCTGCTGCTTCGCCAACCACCCTGTGTGCCCCCCAAAAAAATTATTGGGGCTGCCTCTCGGGTTTCCATCGTCATCGTGAACTTCTGAGTCACCGTTTATCCTCCCTCGCTGCCTCCGTCTGCTCCCATGAGAGGCGATCCATTCCTGTCTGGATCTCTTCCCAAGTCCAGGATCACTTACCGTCCAAAATATCCTCCCATGTCCAGGATGTCTGCTCTTCCTGGCCACGCTGCTTGGTCCGTTGGTGGTGGGATCTTCTGTCACGCTCGTTGATAGACGGATCAGACCAAGGTGCAGCGTGGTATACGTACATGTTCCTTTATTAACTGAAATACAGATCAAAACAACAAAATACAAACGAACGTGAAGTTCAACAGGCTACACAACCACAAGCCAAAACAGAAACAAGATCCCACAACTAAGGTAGGCAAAATAGCTGCCAAAGTATGATCCCCAATCAGAGACAACGATAGACAGCTGCCTCTGATTGGGAACCACACCCGGCCAACATAGAAATAGAACATCTAGAATTGCACACCCTGACCAAACCAACTAGAGAAAAACAGGGCTCTCAAGGTCAGGGCGTGACATGACCACCATGACTGAACCAAAATTAAGGAAATCTTTGACTATGTACAGACTCAGTGAGCATAGCCTTGCTATTGAGAGAGGCCGCCGCAGGCAGACCTGGCTCTCGAGAGAAGACAGGCTATGTGCACACTGCCCACAAAATGAGGTGGTAACTGAGCTGCACTTCCTAACCTCCTGCCAAATGTATGACCATATTAGAGACACACATTTACCTAAGATTACACAGATCCACAAAGAATTCACAATTACCCAAACCTCACCACTTCTACAACCATATATCCAGACCATCTTCCCCAGCTATACAGACAGCCCCCCAACACTCTTGAAACATCTCCACACTTTTTATCATTTTATAATACTCAAATTACACCCTAAGGCGGAAAGAGACAATACCATTAAATAATAGTAAAGGGTCTGTTATCCCCCCACCTTTGACCCTGTTCTTCCTTGTTAGCCAAATAGCCAACTTTGCCTGAGCAAACAGAAAATTCAACAACACACATTTGGCCTTTTTCTTATTTGAATACCGTTATAAACATCCCGACAGCAAACTCCACCCCCAACCTCTCACACAGACATTCCAACAGAGACATTAAAGGCATTAACCTGGCGCACACAGAAAACACATGAATCACAGTTTCACTCATGACACAGAAAGGACACCCCTGTCCGACTCCCGGTTCAACCCGTGCAAACCAGCTGTTAGTAGCCAGGGCTCCATGTAGAACCCTCCACTGGAGGTTCCCTGACCTCTTTGGTACTGGGAGTTTGTAGAGCCCCCTCCATCTAAAACCCACCATACTCTCCGCCCCACATACTCCCTGCCACTGATGTGCCTTCACTCCTGTTAGGCTCCTAATGTCCCTTACCTTAATACTGAGGTTGTATAGGGCTTTAACTCCCACCCCTTCAAACTCCCCCAGGCTCGGAGTGTTAAAGTCCTCCAGACCCCCTTGCCAGTCCCCAGTCTCTGCTGTCACGTGCAGTGTCGGAAACATTGGCGGCCCCTCCCCCTTTGGCCGCTCAAACACCCCCTTTACCGGCTCAGACAGTGCCTCCTGGACTTCCCCCAGGAATCTCTCCAGCAGCCTAAGAGATGTTAATCCTGTTTGTTGTGCTAGGACTTCTGGGGTTTTCCACCCCTCCTCTCCCAGCAGTCGCAGGTCACCCAGCCGTAATCCCGCTGCCATCAGTCGCCTCTTCAGGGTGGCCGACTGAACCGATCTCAAAAGGATGGCTGGGTGGTGGAAGATAGGCCCCTCCCACACCCACAGCCCAGGCTCCACACCCCCTTCTCGGGTGGGCCTTAGTAGCTGCCAGGCCCTCAGCACCGCAGTACTCAGCCCCTCCAGCCTCATGAGGAATAGCTGCCGGTCCAACCCTAATCCGCCAGCTCTCCTCAGCAGCGCGCATGCTGGCTCCCTCCATCCGACATCAGTATGGTACAGCAGTCTCTGCGCCGCCTTTAGTCGGAATGCAGCCACCCTGCTCTCCAGTTCCACCAGGCCCTATCCTCCTTCATTTTACAGACATATACAACAATGCCGCCCTCAGCCAGTGATGGCCCGACCAGAAAAAATCCACCAGCTTGGGTTGCAGGTCTGCGAGCAGACCGGCGGGGGGGGTTGAGGACAGCCAGTTTACAACCCCACTGCAAACCCCCTGGAAGCAGAGGAGGGGCCCTATCCCCCCATGCCCCACATAACAGAGCTTTGCTCTTGCCCCAGTTTACCTTAGCTGACGAAGCTCCCTCGTACACCTTCAGACTAGTCTCTAGTGTCTGCATATCCTGACCATCCCTGACCATCACAGAAACGTCATCTGCATACGCTGACACTGCTATGCCTGTCCAGCACACTCCCTGCAGTCTCCTGCGTAGCATGCCCAAAAAAGGCTCAATGGCTAGTGTATATAACTGCCCTGATAGAGGGCATCCTTGTCTAATGCCCCGCCTCACCCAGACTGGCCTACTGAGCCCCCCTCCCACCTTGACCATACATGATGCCCCAGCATAAAACATCTTCACATAGGCCAAAAACCTTTCCCCAAACACAAACATCACATTAAACAGATACTCATGGTCCACTCTATCAAAAGCCTTCTCTTGATCTAAAGAGACCAGTCAAAGTTCATATTAGAACCTCTCGACAAGTCCAACATGTCCCTGATTAAGAACAAGTTGTCCGTGATTGAGCGTCCTGGTACGCAATATGTTTGGTCCTTGTGTACTATAGAGTCCAGATGGGACTTCAGTCTGTTAGCGAGGACCTTCACAAATATCTTGTAGTCCGCACAGAGCAATGCCACAGGCCTCCAGTTCTTAAGTTCACACCAGTCCCTTTTTTTGGGCAGGACAGTCAGAGCTGCCCGACGGCAGCTCATCGGCAACTCTCCTACTCCGACGCACTCACGCAACATGCAAAAGAAGTCCAGTCCAATTATTCCCCAGAATGTTTTATAAAACTCCTTTGGGAGTCCATCGACCCCCGGTGCACGGCCGGTGGACATCTGGGTTACGGCCTCTGCCAGTTCATGGGACAACAGGGGAATGTCCATTTCATCCCTCTGTGCCAGAGAGAGCTTAGGGAGTTCGGCAAACAAAACCTGAGCACACATAGGATCACACGGTTCTGCCCTATACAATTCAGTATAAAACTTGAATGTCCGCTCCCGGATCTCCCCCACCACAGAGGGCACCCGCCCATCCGAAAGCCGTAGACAATGCATACCCTTGGCTTCACCGCTCTGTCTTTCCAAACCAAAGAAGAAGGAACTGGGAGCATCCATCTCCTTGAGCATGGAGAATCTAGCTCTTACAAGTGCTCCCTTTGCTTTAACCTGGAAGAAACTGCCCAGGTCCCTACGTAGTTCAGCTAAATTAGTCTGGAGGCCTACATTGCCTTGCCCCACCAGCTCTACCTCCATCTCACTAATACTACGCTCGAGTTCCCCCAATACTCTCCTAGCCTCTAAGGATGAGAGAGCTGTATACTGTTGACAGAAAAGACGAATTTGGACTTTTCTCACATCCCACCATTGACTCAGAGACTCATACTCCTCTCTTCGCTGCCCCCACCTTTCCCAAAAAGTCTGGAAACCTGAGCATAAAGTGGCATCTTGTAAGAGCTTTACATTAAACTTCCAATAGGATGCCTGCCGAGGCCCTGGTGAAATAGACAGTCGAGCCATGGTTATGTGATGATCCGAAAAACCCACCGGGAGAATGGTAGCACCCAACAGCCTATTGCTCTGATTCCTGGACATGTACAATCGATCAAGCCGGGCTGCACTCACCCTAGCCCTAAATACCTTCACCCATGTATACTGTCTTGTGTTGGGATGTCTAGAAATTCCAAACATCCACTAGGTCAAACTGATTAATGATGTCCCTTAACACCCCTACTGAGCCTGAATGAGGCTCCTCCCCATTTCTGTATTTCGTAAAATCCATCGTACAGTTCCAGTCCCCGCCGACCACCAGCGTCTCCTCAGGCGATAGCTGTGAGAGTTCCTGTCTAAGACACCCAAATAGAAGCCCCCTCTCTCTCCCTGCGTTAGGCGCATACACATTTATAAAGATAAAACCCCTGTTGTTAATTTCTGCTTTTACTACAAGCAGTCTACCCCTACACACCTCTTTGAGGAGCAACTTTTTACAGACAGACCCGGTACAAAAAGGACTGCCACACCTGCACAAACATTTATCCCATGGCTCAGCACACATGCCCCTTTCCACCAGAGCGCCCAATCAACTTCATTCATCACATCGCTATGTGTCTCCTGCAGAAACAACACCTGTACTTTTTTTTGTTTTACATATTCACCCAACACACTCCTCTTTCCCGCATCTCTGGCGCCATTAATATTAAGCGAGCCTACCCAAAGAGTCTCCATAAGAAGTGGGAGAAAAGCCAGCAAAGAAAGAGACCAATAGCAAAGCTCAAAAAGACCCAGTGCCAGAAAGAAAACTTTAATCTGTTGTGGAAATTAATCACTATACTTTATTAAAAATCAAAGTTCTTACAGAGTTTTTGTTGAATCAAGATTTACTTTATTGAATTTCAATAAAAGGAAGCTGGTCTGCAGAGTAGAGTATATAGCCCATCCACCTCTCTTCTAGCTCAAAATCCCTCCCTCTTCAGTTTCCCGCTCTTTATCACTCCGCCCACTTCCTTTGTCTCTGAGGGCGGCTAAATTCGACTTTTATTATGTTCAGAATCACATAGTACTACAATCAATCACTCCCCTGTCTTGCAGAAACACTCATGTTTAGTTTAAACATGACAGTGCCCTAAATCCTTGAAACATACACAAACCCCACCCCATCATGCTGTAATCAATCAAGCAGATAGCCAAGGAGAGACAAAGGTCTAGCCCAAACTCCATTCAACCCTGGTGCCGCTCCCTTCACTGTGTTTGAAGAGAGAAACAAAACGGCACAAGCTAGTTTCAGTCTCTGATAAGATAAGACAGCCATGGATTTAAGTAAGAGCAAGCAATTTGACCCTAGGTCAGATTCCCTCTTTAGCCCCCACACACACAATGAAATGACCCAATTAAATTCCTGTTCCCGTAACAAAGAATTCTAACTCTATGTTCGTGATTAACCCAGTTTTATGTCATAGTCCATTAAAAATACACATCACATCTAAACAGTGTCTGAAGGTAGACCATTACGCACAGTTGTGACTCAACCTAAACCGTTTCCTGGGTGAGAGGACACCATGCCCCTCATTTTTCATAGCATGTTGTACTGATCTTACAAACTTTTCCGGATCGCAAAAAAAAGCCTAAAGATTGACTTTTTTCCCCTTAGTCTCATTCAGGAACCTTGACAGTTCCATCACAGTGTACTTTGACCCCTCTGACTGACTGGCTGTCATTGGCACCCATTGAGGAGGAGTCTGAAAATAAATCCTCCTCATCATCTTCTTCCTCAGACTCACCTTCCTCCTCCTCATCTTCATCTCCCAACCAGACCACCTGCCCTTCCTCCCTAGTCGGGGCCTCCCAGCACCAGGCAAAGGTTCCTTGGTGCCTTTCACCACACCAGCCTCTGCCCTCCCACCTCCTTTCTTCTCCCCCTTTTTCCTCTTCCGCTTGACACCCTCCTCCACCCCCCCAGTCGCTTACCCTTCCCCACTATACTCTCCTCATCCACTAGCATAACCTGACTAAGCCCAGCCTCATCTACACCACCATCCATGACATGACTAGACCCAGTCTCAGCTACACCACCATCCATAGCATGACTAAACCCAGCCTCACCTACACCACCATCTATAGCATGACTAGACCCAGCCTCATCTACCCCACCATCTGTAGCATGACTAGGCCCAGCATTAGCTACACTACCATTTGTCGCATGACTAGGCCCAGCCTCTGCTGCCTGGTCTCATTGACCCCTGCACGTTGACCTCGATTTCCCCCACTGGTGCTTGTACCCTCACCTTGTCTACGGCCTTTATGTGGGCACGCAAAGCTCTTATGCCCCAAATCCCCACACTCAAACGCACCGTAGACTATCTGTACTGGCATACCCTGTGTAGAGCCCCTCCCCATGCCTCACTTTAAAATGCAAATTTAACTGTTGCTCATTGTTATTCAGAAACATGAACACTTGCCTCCGGAACGAAATAACATGCTTGACGGCATCTGCCTGAAAACCTGCCGACAGTACACGAAAACCACTAGCAAACTTACCAAAACGACTCAACTCCTTCCTGATTTGATCATCCGTAATAAACTGAGGCAAATTTGCAACTACCACCCTAGTCAAAGGGGTAGAAAGAGGAGAAATTGGCACCAACACACCCCTTACAAATATTCCACTAGAAATGAGCCTACCCACCAAATGTTCTCTTTTCATGAACACAACCACAGCTTTGTTCATTCTGGAAGCGGAATGTATAAATTCAGCTCCTACTTCTTCGCCGACCGCGAGCAGCACCTCCTTCACCTTAATTCCATTCTCGGGAACACACCTGAATCTATGCCGTAACTACAGCGTCTCCTCCGCGCTAGGCTGCGAAGCCATCGCTCACACCACACCGTTCAAAACCCCAGGAAACTAAACCTCTGTCCTCTTCCTCCCTTTGGGTGGGGGTGGGGGGAACAGTGGGTACCACTAAAACAAACAGTGCATTAACCCTCCACCATAGAAAATAGAGAGAGAGATAGAGAGAGAGAGAGAGAGAGAGAGAGAGAGAGAGAGAGAGAGAGAGAGAGAGAGAGAGAGAGAGAGAAAGACAGAGAGAGAAAAATTACACTCCTAAATCAACAAATTCTATGATTTGGGTTGGATGCTGCAGTTTGGATTGTTTTTTCATTAGATGAGTGTAGGGTGAGATTGTGTGCCAATGTTTTGTGGCTGTTAAATGTGTGTGTGTGTGTGTGTGTGAATGTGTGTGTGCATGCCTGTATGTATGTGTTTTAGTATCCACAAAAACATCTGTCAGTGCTGATTTGATCGTATTGTGTTTTACTGGGTTGATTCCACCATGTGGAGCAGAGATTTAACTGGTGGGCTCAGTATTGTTAGATAGCTAGGCCTGATTGTCAGCTACGTTGGTTGGTACGCCATGAGGCAAGTTGACTTGGACCTAGACAGGACCTTATCAGCTAACTAGGAGTATACACGTGTCTGTGAGTACTGAGGTACAAACATATGCACGCACACACACACACAGCGGAGAAGGGTGACATCTTATGAGTTCCAACCCATCTTTACTACTTGGTTACTTTTTTCGTGTTTATCTGTATGTACAGTTGAAGTCGGAAGTTTACATACACCTTAGCCAAATACATTTAAACTCTGTTTTCCACAATTCCTGAGATTTAATCCTAGTAAAAATTAACTGTCTTAGGTCAGTTAGGATCACCACTTTATTTTAAGAATGTGAAATGTCAGAATAATAGTAGAGAGAATGATTTATTTCAGCTTTTATTTATTTCATCACATTCCCAGTGGGTCAGAAGTTTACATACACTCAATTAGTATTTGGTAGCGTTGCTTTTAAATTGTTTAACTTGGGTAAAACGTTTCGGGTAGCCTTCCACAAGCTTGCCACAATAAGTTGGGTGAATTTTGGCCCATTCCTCCTGACAGAGCTGGTGTAACCGAGTCAGGTTTGTAGGCCTCCTTGCTCGCACATGCTTTTTCAGTTCTGCCCACAAATGTTCTATAGGATTGAGGTCAGGGCTTTGTGATTGTCACGGAATCTGCCGAGGCTGCTCCTCCTCCTTGTTCGGGCAGGCTTCGGCGTTCGTCGTCCCCGGAGTACTAGCTGCCACCGTTGAATGTTTCGATGTTCGTTTGGTTTGGTCTGTCTGTTACACCTGTGTCCGTTTGGTCTTGATTATGTGCCTTATAAGTTTCCTGTGGTTGTTTTCGTTAGTTGTGTGTTATTTTATTTCCTGTCTGTTGGTGGTATCCTGTGCAGTACTCTGGAATTGTTATTGTAACGCACTGTGTTGTGTTGTCATTTTGCCTCCTCGTTAGAGGTACTTTATTTTGTACTGGTTGTACATTTAGTAAAGTCTTGTTTAACTTAGCTTATGCGTCCTGCGTCTGACACCATCATGGAGTCAGCAGGAGCAGCGGCGGCACCCAAGTCCCTCGAGGAACGGATCAGCAATCAAGACACCATGATCCAGCAACTTGGGGCCGCCATGAACGATTTGTCCAACACGCTGCGCCGTTTGGTCACTGGAGAGGTGCCCACATCTTCGCACACCTTACCATCACCATCGGCCAGTCCTCCTCTCCCAGTACCGGAACCCAGCGGCATTCGGCTCTCGCTCCCGAGGGCATATGATGGTACCGCAGCCGGGTGTCAGGGATTCCTCCTGCAGGTGGAACTCTACCTGGCCACCATACACCCGGCGCCCTCGGGATATGAGAGCGTCTCCGCCCTCATCTCCTGTCTCTCCGGCAAGGCGTTGGAGTGGGCTAACGCCGAATGGAGGGGAATAGACGCCGCTACCATCACCTACGCGGAGTTCTCCCGCCGCTTCAGGGCAGTGTTCGATCATCCACCTGAGGGGAAGGCGGCGGGGGGAGCGTCTGTTCCACCTCCGACAGGGGAAGAGGAGTGCCCAGGAGTTCGCCCTGGAGTTCCGGACGCTAGCGGCAGATGCGGGATGGAATGAGAGGGCCCTCATCGACCATTATCGATGCAGCCTACGAGAGGACGTTCGTCGTGAGCTGGCCTGCAGGGACACCAACCTCACCTTCGACCAGTTGGTGGACATGTCCATCCGTCTCGACACCCTGCTGGCTACCCGCGGACGTCCCGAATGGGGGTCGTCCATTCCATCCTCCAGCACCGCCGAGCCGATTCCCATGGAGCTCGGGGGTGCAGGCGCTAGGGAGAGGAGGGAGAGAGAACCCGAGGGGGCCGTCCCTGCACCAACTGTGGCCGTGGAGGGCACACTGCGGCTAGGTGTTGGGGAGGGTCTCCTGGGAGAGGGGACAACAGGTCACGCACTGGGGAGTCATTTCAGGTGAGTAGATGCCCCACTTACCCAGAGCTCTCTGTTGGACACCTGTGTATACCTGTGCGATTTCCACATGTGGCACCTCATTCCCAGCATAAGGCGCTAGTAGATTCAGGCGCAGCTGGGAATTTTATTGATCGTGTATTTTGTTCTGTATTTAGCACTGGTTTTCAGCAAAACTAGGGCAACACGGTTGCCACCTCATAGACAGGGGGATTGTGCGATAGATCTCCAAACAGGAGCGGCACTTCCGCGGAGCCGTGTGTATCCCCTGTCTCAAGAGGAGACCGCGGCTATGGAGACTTACATAGCCGAGTCCTTGGAACAGGGATACATACGGTCCTCCACTTCCCCGGTTTCCTCGAGTTTCTTCTTTGTGAAGAAGAAGGACGGGGGTTTGCGCCCGTGTATTGATTATCGTAGTATCAATCAGATCACGGTTAAGTACAGTTATCCTCTTCCTCTGATTGCGACTATGACAGAATCATTACGCGGAGCGCGGTTCTTCACAAAGTTGGATCTCAGGAGCGCGTACAATCTGGTGCGCATTAGGGAGGGAGATGAATGGAAAACAGCATTCAGCACCACCTCGGGTCATTACGAATATCTCGTCATGCCATACGGGTTAATGAATGCTCCTTCAGTCTTTCAATCCTTTGTGGACGAGATTTTCAGGTACATGCATGGGCAGGGTGTGGTAGTGTACATCGACGACATCCTAGTGTACTCTTCTACACGAGCCGAGCATGTAGCCCTGGTACGCAGAGTGTTGAAGAGGCTGTTGGAGCATGACTTGTATGTCAAGGCAGAGAAATGCTTGTTTTTCCAGGAGTCCATCTCCTTCTTGGGTTATCGATTGTCCGCGTCTGGTGTGAAGATAGAGGTTGACCGTGTGTCGGCCGTGCGTAATTGGCAAACTCCAACCACTGTAAAAGAGGTGCAGCAGTTTTTGGGTTTTGCTAATTACTACCGGAGATTTATCCGGGGTTTTGGACAGGTGGCAGCTCCCATTACGTCCCTGCTAAAGGGGGGTCCGGTGCGTTTGCAGTGGTCAGCTGAAGCGGACAGGGCATTTGTTAAACTGAAGGGCCTGTTCACTTCGGCTCCGGTGCTGGCGCATCCGGATCCCGCTTTACATTTACATTTTAGTCATTTAGCAGACGCTCTTATCCAGAGCGACTTACATGAGCAATTAGGGTTAAGTGCCTTGCTCAAGGGCACAGCGACAGATTTTTCACCTAGTCGGCTCGGGGATTAGAACCAGCGACCTTTCGGTTACTGGCACAACGCTCTTCACCACTAAGCTACCTGCCGCCCCAAGTGGAGGTGGACGCGTCAGAAGCCGGTATTGGGGCGGTTCTGTCGCAACGGTCCGGCACGCCACCTAAACTCTGCCCCTGTGCGTTCTATTCCAAGAAGCTCAGCCCGGCGGAGCGTAATTATGACGTAGGGGACAGGGAGTTGTTAGCCGTGGTTCAGGCCCTAAAGGTGTGGAGGCATTGGCTTGAGGGGGCTCAACACCCTTTCCTCATTCTGACTGACCACCGTAACCTGGAGTACATCCGGGCAGCTAGGAGACTAAACCCTTGTCAGGCTAGGTGGAACATGTTCCTAACCCGGTTTGTTTTTAAGATCACGTACATCCCAGGGTCCCAGAACGGTAAGGCAGACGCCCTGTCCCGGCGGTATGACACAGAGGAGAGGTCCATTGAGCCTACTCCCATACTGCCGGAGTCTTGTCTGGTGGCTCCGGTAGTGTGGGAAGTAGATACGGAGATCGAGAGGGCGTTACGTGCCGACCCTACTCCCCCCGAGTGTCCTGTGGGGCGGACGTACGTTCCGCTCGAGGTTCGTGACCGACTTATTTATTGGGCTCATACATCACCCTCCTCTGGACATCCAGGTATTGGCCGGACAGTGCACTGCCTTAGCGTGAAATACTGGTGGCCAACGTTAGCTAGGGATGTGAGAGTTTATGTCTCCTCCTGCTCGGTATGCGCCCAGTGTAAGGCGCCTAGACACCTGCCCAGGGGAAAGTTACATCCCCTGCCCGTTCCACAACGACCATGGTCCCACCTCTCGGTGGATTTTGTGACGACCTTCCCCCCTCCCAGGGGAATACCACCATTTTGGTCGTTGTGGATCAGTTTTCCAAGGCCTGTCGTCTCCTCCCAATGCTGGGTCTCCCTACTGCCCTACAGACTGCTGAGGCCCTATTTACCCACGTTTTCCGGCACTATGGGGTTCCCGAGGATATAGTGTCTGACCGAGGTCCCCAGTTCACCTCCAGAGTCTGGGGGGCTTTCATGGAACGCTTGGGGGTCTCGGTGAGCCTTACCTCGGGTTACCACCCAGAGAGCAATGGGCAGGTAGAACGAGTCAACCAGGATGTGGGTAGATTTCTGAGGTCCTATTGCCAGGGCCGGCCGGAGGAGTGGTCAAGGTATATCCCCTTGGCAGAGATGGCACAGAACTCTCTCCGCCACTCCTCCACCAATCTAACACCTTTCCAGTGTGTTTTAGGGTATCAGCCGGTTCTGGCACCATGGCACTAGAGCCAGATCGAGGCTCCTGCGGTGGATGAGTGGATTCGGCGCTCGGAGGAGACGTGGGACGCTGCACATGTCCATTTGCAGCGGGCCATCCGTCGACAGAAGGCGAGCGCCGATCGCCACCGCAGTGAGGGACCGGTATACGCACCGGGAGATCGAGTCTGGCTCTCGACTCGAAACCTGCCCCTCCGCCTGCCCTGCCGGAAGCTGGGTCGGCGGTTTGTGGGGCCTTTTAAAGTCCTGAGAAGATTGAACAAGGTGTGTTACAGGTTACAACTGCCTATTGATTATAAGAATATTAACCCCTCGTTCCATGTGTCTCTTCTCAGGCCGGTGGTAGCTGGTCCACTCCAAGAAGATGAGATAGGAGAGACCCCTCCGCCCCCATTGGACATCGAGGGGGCTCCGGCGTACAGGGTCCGGACCATCTTGGACTCGAGACGCCGGATGAGAGGTCTCCAGTATCTCGTGGAGTGGGAGGGGTACGGCCCGGAGGAACGGTGCTGGGTGCCAAGGAGGGACATCCTAGATCCATCCCTCCTGACTGAGTTCCACCGTGGTCATCCCACGCGCCCGGGTCCGCGTCCTCCTGGCCGTCCCCGAGGCCGGGGTCGGCGTACGGCTGGAGCCGCGCGTCAAGGGGGGGTACTGTCACGGAATCTGCCGAGGCTGCTCCTCCTCCTTGTTCGGGCAGGCTTCGGCGTTCGTCGTCCCCGGAGTACTAGCTGCCACCATTGAATGTTTCGATGTTCGTTTGGTTTGGTCTGTCTGTTACACCTGTGTCCGTTTGGTCTTGATTATGTGCCTTATAAGTTTCCTGTGGTTGTTTTCGTTAGTTGTGTGTTATTTTATTTCCTGTCTGTTGGTGGTATCCTGTGCAGTACTCTGGAATTGTTATTGTAACGCACTGTGTTGTGTTGTCGTTTTGCCTCCTCGTTAGAGGTACTTTATTTTGTACTGGTTGTACATTTAGTAAAGTCTTGTTTAACTTAGCTTATGCGTCCTGCGTCTGACTCCTCTCAATGCACCCACATCAACAGTGACAGAATAACACACCATCATGGAGTCAGCAGGAGCAGCGGCGGCACCCAAGTCCCTCGAGGAACGGATCAGCAATCAAGACACCATGATCCAGCAACTTGGGGCCGCCATGAACGATTTGTCCAACACGCTGCGCCGTTTGGTCACTGGAGAGGTGCCCACATCTTCGCACACCTTACCATCACCATTGGCCAGTCCTCCTCTCCCAGTACCGGAACCCAGCGGCATTCGGCTCTCGCTCCCGAGGGCATATGATGGTACCGCAGCCGGGTGTCAGGGATTCCTCCTGCAGGTGGAACTCTACCTGGCCACCATACACCCGGCGCCCTCGGGATACGAGAGCATCTCCGCCCTCATCTCCTGTCTCTCCGGCAAGGCGTTGGAGTGGGCTAACGCCGAATGGAGGGGAATAGACGCCGCTACCATCACCTACGCGGAGTTCTCCCGCCGCTTCAGGGCAGTGTTCGATCATCCACCTGAGGGGAAGGCGGCGGGGGAGCGTCTGTTCCACCTCCGACAGGGGAAGAGGAGTGCCCAGGAGTTCGCCCTGGAGTTCCGGATGCTAGCGGCAGATGCGGGATGGAATGAGAGGGCCCTCGCGTCAAGGGGGGGGGGGGTACTGTCACGGAATCTGCCGAGGCTGCTCCTCCTCCTTGTTCGGGCAGGCTTCGGCGTTCGTCGTCCCCGGAGTACTAGCTGCCACCGTTGAATGTTTCGATGTTCGTTTGGTTTGGTCTGTCTGTTACACCTGTGTCTGTTTGGTCTTGATTATGTGCCTTATAAGTTTCCTGTAGTTGTTTTCGTTAGTTGTGTGTTATTTTATTTCCTGTCTGTTGGTGGTATCCTGTGCAGTACTCTGGAATTGTTATTGTAACGCACTGTGTTGCGTTGTCGTTTTGCCTCCTCGTTAGAGGTACTTTATTTTGTACTGGTTGTACATTTAGTAAAGTCTTGTTTAACTTAGCTTATGCGTCCTGCGTCTGACTCCTCTCAACGCACCCACATCAACAGTGACAGTGATGGCCACTCCAATACCTTTACTTTGTTGTCCTTAAGCAATTTTGCCACAACTTTGGAAGTATGCTTGGGGTCAATGTCCATTTGGAAGACCCATTTGCAACCAAGCTTTAACTTCCTGACTGATGTCTTGAGATGTTGCTTCAATATATCCACATCATTTTCCTTCCTCATGATGCCATCTATTTTGTGAAGTGCACCCCCGTGCTTCACGGTTGGGATGGTGTTCTTCGGCTTGCAAGCGACCTCCTTTTTCCTCCAAACATAACAATGGTCATTATGGGCAAACAGTTCTATTTTTGTTTCATCAGACCAGAGGACATTTCTCCAAAAAGTACGATCTTTGTCCCCATGTGCAGTTGCAAACTGTAGTCTGGCTTTTTTATGGCGGTTTTGGAGCAGTGGCTTCTTCCTTGCTGAGCGGCCTTTCAGGTTATGTTGATATAGGACTTGTTTTACTGTGGATATAGATACTTTTGTACCTGTTTCCTCCAGCATCTTCACAAGGTCCTTTGCTGTTGTTCTGGGATTGATTTGCACTTTTCACACCAAAGTACGTTCATCTCTAGGAGACAGAACGCGTCTACTTCCTGAGCGGTATGACGGCTGTGTGGTCCCATGATGTTTATACTTGCGTACTATTGTTTGTACAGATGAACATGGTCCCTTCAGGTATTTGGAATTTGGTCCAAAAAAAAATTCTGAGGTCTTGGCTGATTTCTTTGGATTTTCCCATGATGTCAAGCAAAGAGGCACTGAGTTTGAAGGTAGGCCTTGAAATACATCCACAGGTACACCTCCAATTGACTCAAATTATGTCAATTAGCCTGTCAGAAGCTTCTAAAGACATGACATCATTTTCTGGAATTTTCCAAGCTGTTTAAAGGCACAGTCAACTTAGTGTATGTATACTTCTGACCCACTGGAATTGTGATACAGTGAATTATAAGTGAAAGAATCTGTCTGTAAACAATTGTTGGAAAAATGACTTGTGTCATGCACAAAGTAGATGTCCTAAACTATAGTTTGTTAACAAGAAATGTGTGGAGTGGTTGAAAAACGAGTTTTAATGACTCCAACCTAACTGTATGTAAACTTCCGACTTCAACTGTACGTTTTTACAGAAAGTTGAACTTTTATCATGTGACCGCTAAGCACTTCTGGACATCAGATCGACAGTTACTAACCCCAATTTCGACTTCAAATCCGACTCAGCTGTTCACTTGTTCACATCGGACCCCATTCCTTTCTTTCATGGGCCAAAATGCTGCAGGCGTAGACGCGGGAGACTTGGCGGCATCCTGGTGAGATTGAGACGAAGAGAATATCGACCGGCACTCACCTCCGTTCTATTGGCTAATGTCCAGTCACTCAAGAATGAGATGGATGAGCTTTGTTCGAGAGTCTCCTATCTGAGAGACTTGAAAAGCTGCAATAGTATATGCCTTGCAGAGACGTAGCTGGATTACTCTATGTAGGTAGGACTCAGTGGTTTCTCCATGCAGCGGCACGATCGGACGAAGGCGGCCTAGGGCAAGTCCAAAGGGGGAGGGCTGTGTCTCTTCATAAACAACAACTGGTGCGCTGCTTCCAGTGTGAAGGAAATCTCTAGCTTTTGCTCACATGATATAGAATACCTCATGGTAAGCTGCAGACCCTTTTATCTACCAAGAGAGTTTTCATCCGTAATCATCACAGACTGTATAAGTCCCTCCACAAGCCAACAACACTTTGGCACTCAATGAACTGTATGGAGACGTAAACGCTGGGACACTTAAAATAGTTCTACCTCACTTTTACCAACCTGTCTCCGGCGCCACTAGTGGCACTAAAACTCTAGACCACTTTTATTCTACCCACAGAAAAGCATATAAGCCCTTCCTCGTCCTCCCTTCAGTAATTCTGATGCTGACTCTATTCTCCTGCTTCCTGTTTACAAAAAAAAAAGCTCTAAAAGTGAGTACCAGTTACACGCTCAATACGGAAGTGGTTGGATGAAGCAGACGCGTGGCTACAAGACTGTTTTGCTAGTACAGACTGGGATATGTTCCGGGATTCATCCGATAGCATTGAGGAGTTTACCACATCAGTCACAGGCTTCATCATTGACTGCATAGACAACGTTGTCCCCACAGTGACTATAAGAAAGTATCCAAACCAAAAACCATGGATTACAGGCAATATCCATGCTGGGCTAGAGCTACCACTTACAAGAAACGGGACATGGACATGGACACATACAAGACAGCCTGCTACGACCTCCGACGACACATCAAACATACAAAAGGGCAATATAGGAGGAAGATGTAATCCTATTACACCGGCTCCAACACTCGTCGTATGTGGCAGACAATAATGGATTACAAAGGGAAACCCAGCCGTGAGATGCCCAGTGATGCAGAATTCCCAAACAAGATAAATGCATTTTATACTCGCTTCGAGGAATACAACACTGAGTCTTGAGTTAAATCCCCTGTTGTTACAGATGACTGTGTGATCTCACTCTCTGTGGCCGATGTGAGTAAAACTTTTAAACAGGTTAACACTCGCAAGGCCGCTGGGCCAGACGGAATACCAGGGTGTGTTTTCAAAGCATGTGCAGACTAGCTGGCAAGTGTCTTCACAGACATTTTTAATCTATCCTTGTCCCTGTCTGTAATCTCAACATGTTTCAAGCTGACCACCATTGTCCCTGTTCCCACGAACTCCAAGGTAATCTGCCTAAATGACTATTGCCCTGTAGCACTCACATCTGTAATTATGAAGTGTTTTGAAAGGCTGGTCCCCACACACATCAACACCATCATCGACGGGGCTGTCATAGAGTGGGTCGAGAGCTTAAGGTTCCTTGGCATCCATATCACTGAGGATTTAACATGGTCCACACACACCTGCACAGTCGTGAAGCATGACAGCGCCTCTTCCCCCTCAGGAGGCTGAAAAGATTTGGGATGGGCCCTCGGATCCTCTAAAAGCACCATCGAGAGCATCTTGACTGGCTGCATCACCGCTTGGTATGGCAAATGCACCACCTTCGACCGCAAAGCGCTACAGAGGATGATGCGGACTAGGAATTAATATTTCCCTGAAAATCGAACAAGTTTCAATACCGGGAATAATTCATATTTATCCCGAGAGTCCCGGGAAACCACAAAATTAGAAAGTGCCCATTTAAAGCGTTTAAAACCAAGATATGGTCACTATGCCAGGGTTCTCCCCAAGTAAGAAGGGCTCTGCACCACCTTGTCAGCTTGGCTGCACCACTATGTAAAGATTTCAGAGCAAATTAAACTGATATTTAGTCATGATGGAGTAACTATCTTGATGGCCATTGACATTGCTGTGAATTATGAAACAGGCCATTAATAAATTATGAGCATTATCATCCGTGTTGGGGAAGCTACTCTGAAAATTTAGTTTAACAAGCTACCAATTACTTCACAATGAAAGATGTTAAGCTACACTAAAGCTGCCCTTAAGAAAAATATAGTTTACTTAACTAAAGTAACTTTTAGAAAGTGGTTAACTACTTACAAACTACTTAGGGAAATAGTATAATATGTAAATCTGAAATGAAATGTCATACACTACAAATTGCAAGAACAGATCACTTTGGGGTCATGTGTTAACAGAATGTATTGTTGTTTTGTTGCCATGCAGCGGTGTAGCTAACTACTGGAACTACACACTACTTTTTTTGCACAAATAAAATATTGGTGAAGTAGGCAATCATTTATTTATTTTTCGGCATCAGACCTGTCTAACTCTCACTTGAAACAAAATAAATGTGAAACAAAACAATGTGAGAGTTAGACAGGTCTGATGCCGAAAAAGAAAATAAATTCTTGCCTACTTCACCAACATTTTATTTTTGCAAAAAAAAGTAGTGTGTAGTTCCAGTAGTTAGTTACACCACTGCATGGCAAATATATATATATATATATTAACTATACTGAAAACACTACCTAGATTTGAATTTAGTTCAACTACCACCAAGCTACTTCAAAATGTAGTTAAATTACTACTCCCCAACACTGGTCATCATGTTCCTCAATTAATTCAGCAGTATAGGCTCTCGACACAGGGGGCGCTCAGGACGCACAGAGCGCACCCCAATTATAAAATTGTCGAATCATACAAACTTTGTAACGCCAGTCAAACAAAAGTCAAATGATTAAGCACCGCTTAATAAAGGCCTTATAAATCATATTACATTGAGGCTTCACAAAGCATTTATTATAACACTGTCATGCATCTTGGTAGAGCATTGCAATGCCAGGATATTGGGTTTGATTCCCAGGACCACCCATTCTTAAAAATGTATTCACGCATGACTGTAAGTCGCTTTGGATAAAAGTGTCTGCTAAATTGCATATATTATATTATTTCACTGAAACATTTCTAGGTGGCCTCCCTCTTGGTTGCAAAGTCAATATTGGAAATGACCTCAACTTTCCCCAACGTTCTGTGCTGCAGGATGACACACATTCTAACGTGCAGTCATTCACACCAAAAAACATTCGTAGGGCCTTTTAAAATCCAGATTTCAGATTTCCCCAATTTTTTCAGGTTTACCCCCCAAAAAAATTATTGACTTTTTAAAGAAAAAAAAAAACTGAATTGAATTTTCTGTGTTTACAACAATGCTTAAACCACTGACTTTTGAGGTCTGGGAAAAATTGAAGGGACTTAAATTTTTGAGTGAGCACTGTTGATTGATTAGCGGGTTTTCTGTAGTGCTGTAAACTCACATCTGATGTGATTCGGCCGCCAATGGAATGGGAGGAGTAAAAGGCCAGCAACACTCCGTATTATTCAAATCTCCATGAAATGACACCATATATAAATTCTACAGACCCTACTTGTCAGGTTTTGGCCATGACTGTTCAGGTTTTGGTCACTAGATGTCCCCATTGCACCTTTTTTGTACCTTTTTGTTTTTCTTGCTCTAATTATTGTTTGCACCTGTTGGTCATTCCCTTGTTAGTATTTAAACCCTGTGTGTTCCTCAGTTCCTTGCTCAGTGTTTGTAGTTAGCACCCAGCCCCAGCCCAAGCCTTGTTTTATATAGATATTTCTCTGGTGGGATTTTCCAGAGGTTCTCTGGTTTAGTTCTTGTGTTTTGTTTGAGTAGTCTTTTGAGGTTTGTTTTTCCCTGCTGTTTTTTACCACTTTGTGGAGTTTCTTTTGTTTTTTGGAGGTTTTCCTCTTTGTGCCTCTTGGCTTTATTTTTGGACATTGTGGATTTAGTTCCTTTGCCTGAAGATTTTGTTCTTTAATTAAACCACCATCTCTAGTACTGCTGTGTCTGCCTCATCCTCTGGGTTCTGACAATTATTAGTGACTGTTTCTTGCACCGGGTCGTGACAGAAACACTGAGCCATTATTATGAACACAGAGGCAGCCAGTACCCAGGATCTTTTTCCATGCTGTCCCACCATGAGGGGGACTGTCCAACGCCACGAGGCTGCTCTGGTTCAGCAAGAGGCCTTAATGGCTAGACATTCTCAACTTCTGTCAGAGATGCTGACTTCCATAAAGCAGATTTCGGATCGACTTTCCCCGGCAACCGCTTCTGCTCCAGTTCATCCGATTCAAGGGCCCCTGGCAGTTAATCCCCTGGCTGAACCTCGTCTGCCGCCTCCCCAACGGTTCTCAGGGGATCCGAGTGTTTGTAAGGGGTTTTTCACCCAATGTTCTCTCTCCTTTGAGCTGCAACCATCGTCGTTTCCCACCGACCGGTCCAAGATAGCATATATCATCACCCTGCTGTCGGAAAAGGCCCTAGCCTGGGCTACTGCTGTGTGGGATGCCCAAAGTCCCTGCTGTGCCAGCTACTCTACCTTTGCTGAAGAATTCAAGCGAGTGTTTCAAGGTCCTACCAACGGCCCTGACTCAGCCAAACAGCTCCTGACTCTCCGCCAAGGTCGGCGCAGCGTGACGGACTATGCCATCCAGTTCCGCACTGTGGCAGCAGCAAGTGGCTGGAACGACGAGGCGCTCACAGTGTGTTTTTTGAAGGGTCTTTCTGACACCATCCAAGATGAACTGGCCACTCGGGAACCACCGGACAACCTCGAGTCCCTTATCAAGTTGGCTTCACGCATAGACCAGCGTCTGAGAGAGAGAGAACAAAACCATAGACCGCTCACCCTAGCTCCTATCGGTTCCAGCTCCGAGTCTCCACCTTTATCCTCGCTGGCTCCACCAGAACCCATGCAGGTTGGACGCATCTCCCAGGCTGAGAGAGACCGCCGGATGAGGGAGCGATGCTGTCTATATTGCGGCAAACCGGGCCATTTCCGCTCCACGTGTCCCGGGCTCCAGGGAAACGCACTCTCCCGTGCAGGCCTGGGAGGACTGTAACGGGAAACATAACCTCCTCCCATCCATCCAACTCCCGCCTGCTCATTCCAGTTACCATTTCCTGGGACGACCACGAGTTTTCTCTTCAAGCCTTGGTAGACTCTGGAGCCGCAGGTAACTTCATGGATGGGATCTGGGCGAAGGAGAATGGCGTTCCTTCTGAACCTCTAAGTGACCCCATAAGGGTTACTACGTTGGATAGAAGTCCTTTGGGATCTGGACTTGTCACTCGTGCCACTACCCCCTTACGACTTTCAGTTTCCCAACACCAGGAAGTGATGAACTTTCATCTGATCTCCTGTTCCGAGTTTCCTCTCGTCCTTGGTTATCCCTGGCTTCACAGCCATAACCCTCACATCAACTGGTCTGTGGGCACTATCAAGCAGTGGGGTCCTACGTGCCAAGCCACTTGTATCTTCCCGAGTTCCCAGAGTTCTCCTTCCGAGTCTCTAGAATCCATCGACTTGTCCCGAGTTCCCGAGTGTTACCATGACCTCAAACTGGTATTTAGCAAACAGAGGGCCACCAAACTACCACCCCATAGACCTTACGATTGCACCATCGACCTGTTGCCGGGGACCTGCCCTCCCAGGGGGTCGGATCTTTTCCCTTTCTCCTCCCGAACGAGCTGCTATGGATACCTACATCAAGGACGCTCTGACAGCAGGCCTCATGCGTCCATCTACCTCGCCGGCGGGAGCAGGGTTTTTCTTTGTGGCCAAGAAAGACGGTGGATTACGACCTTGCATCGACTACCGGGGACTCAATGCCATAACCGTCCGTAACCGCTACCCGCTACCCCTTATGGCCACAGCCTTTGAGCTGCTCCAGGAAGCAGTTGTCTTCACTAAGCTTGACCTGCGGAACGCATACCATCTTGTGCGGATCAAACCCGGGGACGAGTGGAAGACCGCTTTCAACACACCTACTGGTCACTACGAATACTCGGTGATGCCCTTCGGCCTGACCAACGCTCCGGCTGTGTTCCAAGCGCTCATAAACGATGTGCTTAGAGATATGCTTAACATCTTTGTGTTTGTTTACTTGGATGACATCCTCATCTTTTCGAGCTCCCTTCAAGAACACACTAAGCATGTCAGACAAGTGCTCAAACGCCTCCTAGACAGCCATTTGTACGTTAAGCCGGAGAAGTGTGAATTCCATTCCTCTCGAGTACAATTCCTGGGATTTATAGTGGAACCCGGACGAGTCCAGATGGACCCCAAGAAGGTAGAGGCGGTAGCGGATTGGCCCACCCCCAAGTCCGTTAAGGAAGTTCAGCGTTTCCTGGGCTTCACCAACTTTTACCGCAAGTTCATCAAGAACTTCAGCTCGGTGGCAGCCCCTCTCTCGGCGGTAACCAAGGGTGGCAACACAAGGTTTCTGTGGGGAAGAGAAGCTGAGACGGCCTTCCAAGGACTCAAGCAGCGCATCCTCTCTGCTCCCATCCTGACACTACCAACGGCGGATGAACCTTTTGTGGTGGAGGTAGACGCATCAGAGGTTGGGGTTGGAGCTGTCCTGTCTCAGAGGGGTGAAGACAAGAAGCTTCATCCTTGCGCCTTCTTCTCTCACCGGCTTACCCCGGCCGAGAGGAATTACGATGTGGGGGATCGTGAACTCCTAGCGGTTAAGATGGCATTGAAGGAATGGAGACACTGGCTCGAGGGGGCTTCTCAACCGTTTCAAGTGCTTACGGACCACAAGAATCTGGAGTATATCCAGCAGGCGAAGCGGTTGAACGCCAGACAAGCTCGATGGTCTCTTTTCTTCAGCCGATTTCAGTTTATCCTCACCTATAGACCCGGGTCGAAGAATCTCAAACCGGACGCCTTGTCACGAATCTACTCTCCTGCCATTCGAGAAGATACTGACATGACTGTCCTTCCGGCCGCTAAGATCGTGGCTCCGATCTCGTGGCAAGTGGAGGATACCGTGAAACAAGCTCAAGCCATCGAACCGGGCCCTGGAGGAGGTCCTGCTAATCGGTTGTTTGTTCCCAAGGCAGCAAGGTCCCAAGTCCTTCGGTGGGGGCACTCCTCTCGCCTCACCTGTCACCCGGGCGTAGGCCGCACCTTGGAGTTCATCCAGCGTAAGTTCTGGTGGCCCACCATAAAAGAAGACGTTGCCACTTTCATCAAGGCCTGTTCCGTGTGCTGCCAGGGCAAATCTTCTCACCTCCGCCCTCAAGGACTCCTTCACCCTCTATCTATTCCCCACCGACCCTGGTCCCATATCTCGTTGGACTTTATTACTGGCCTTCCTCCGTCCCATGGTAATACTACGATCCTAGTCATCATCGACAGGTTTTCTAAGGCGGCCAGGTTTGTTCCTTTGACCAAATTACCTTCTGCCAAGGAAACAGCTGAGTTGGTGATTAACCATGTGTTCCGAGTCTTTGGGATTCCGCAAGATATGGTTTCCGACAGAGGTCCCCAGTTCGCCTCAAGGTTTTGGAAGGCCTTCTGCCAACTCATAGGGGCCACGGCCAGTTTATCTTCAGGGTACCATCCGGAGTCCAATGGCCAAACTGAGAGGATGAATCAGGAGCTGGAAACCACCCTCAGATGCATGGTTTCCAACAACCCGTCCACTTGGTCATCCTTCATTGTTTGGGCCGAGTACGCGCACAACACCTTGTGCTCCTCCTCCACTGGTATGTCCCCGCATGAGTGTCAGTTTGGCTATGCACCTCTATTGTTCCCGGACCAGGAGGCAGAAGTCAGAGTGCCTTCAGCCTCGAGGTTCATCAGACGCTGTCGGCTTACGTGGAAGAAGGCACGTCTTAATCTTCTGCGTTCCTCTCAGCAGTACCAACGACAAGCCAACAGAGGTCGCCGTCCCGGTCCTACCCTGTACCCCGGCCAGAGAGTATGGCTCTCAACTAAGAACCTACCACTACGGGTGGAGTCTCGCAAGCTGTCCCAGAGGTTCATCGGTCCCTTTAAGATTGCCAGGAGAGTCAATCCCGTTACTTTTCGCCTGCACTTACCCAGATCCCTTAAGATCAATCCAACATTTCACATTTCTTTATTAAAACCTGTTGTTTTTTCTCCCCTTATCCCGGCAGGCAGACCTCCCCCTCCGCCCCGTGTCATCGGTGGCCAGTCGGCTTATACCGTCCACCGGATACTGGATTCCCGCCGGGTGCAGCGGTCCTGGCAGTATCTGGTGGACTGGGAAGGCTACGGTCCCGAGGAGCGCTCCTGGGTTCCTGCCAAGGACATACTGGACCCTGACCTCATTCGTCAGTTCAGGGCCCTCCACCCTGAGAAGGCTGGTAGGAACGTCAGGAGCCGTTCCTAGGAGGGGGATTCTGTCAGGTTTTGGCCATGACTGTTCAGGTTTTGGTCACTAGATGTCCCCATTGCACCTTTTTTGTACCTTTTTGTTTTTCTTGCTCTAATTATTGTTTGCACCTGTTGGTCATTCCCTTGTTAGTATTTAAACCCTGTGTGTTCCTCAGTTCCTTGCTCAGTGTTTGTAGTTAGCACCCAGCCCCAGCCCAAGCCTTGTTTTATATAAATATTTATCTGGTGGGATTTTCCAGAGGTTCTCTGGTTTAGTTCTTGTGTTTTGTTTGAGTAGTCTTTTGAGGTTTGTTTTTCCCTGCTGTTTTTTACCACTTTGTGGAGTTTCTTTTGTTTTTTGGAGGTTTTCCTCTTTGTGCCTCTTGGCTTTATTTTTGGACATTGTGGATTTAGTTCCTTTGCCTGAAGATTTTGTTCTTTAATTAAACCACCATCTCTAGTACTGCTGTGTCTGCCTCATCCTCTGGGTTCTGACAATTATTAGTGACTGTTTCTTGCACCGGGTCGTGACACTACTGAGATATTCCCTACAATAATTTTACTGCTGCACCCAGAATAGTCCTTGCTCTTAGCCAATATGTATTCCATATACAATGATTCGCATTGGGGGCTTTTATTTGACCTATTCCAAATATGAATAAATATGAATCATTGTTAATGTTTAGAGAATTATTTTTATATATCATGAATGGTAATTGACACTTTTCTACTATTACGTGGGGGAATTGTATTTAGACAATTTAGAAAAAGGAAGTACTTTTTTAGTGTTGCTGACGAGACGCTGATCATGTGACGAGTTCGCAAATCAAATTCCCCACTTGTGCTGCCACTGGACAGCGATAAACAAGTTAGTTAACCTTTATTTATAGTAATTTAAATTAGTTTGTAGTAGTTAAGTGTTGAGTTAGATTATATACTGTAGATACCTAAATCATGATTTCAAATAACTTCGGTGACTTCAGATTTAGCTAGCTAGCAGGCTCAGCTAAATACAAATCCCTCTATATACAGCCATGTCTCATAGTCACGTCATGAGATTTGTAAATGAAAGAGGAATATAATAATACAAATTGAATGGAGTTTCCCATCTTCCCATTTAGAGTTTCTGGGGCAGCACAGAAATGCCCTTATCCAACAAAGGCATTTCCTAACAGACCTGTTAACTTTCTTTGTTGTTACTTTAAGGTTGGAAACAACATGCAGTACCTCCAGCAGTAAGAGAGGAAATAACCATTCGTCCGTCAGCTTATGGACAAAATACCCTATTCACAGACCTGTGTAATGTTTAATGTTATTGCATTGCTGGAGTTTTTGAAACTTCATGTAGTTTTATTTTTTTACGTCTTTAATGTTTCTTTGTTTTAGCTGTGAGTGATAATTTCCTGTTTACATCATTCTGCCTTATGAATGACCAAAAGTGTCTGTGTCACGGATTCTGCCGAGGCTGCTCCTCCTCCTTGCTCGGGCAGGCTTCGGCGATCGTCGTCCCCGGAGTACTAGCTACTGCCGATCGATGTTTCGGTGTTTGTCTTGTTCTGTCTTGAGTGGTTACACCTGTTGTCTATTATGTTTGATTGTAGATCCTATATTTACCCATGTCTCACGTTTGGTATTTGTGTGTTATTGTTTGTGTCTAGGCGGTATCGGCATCGCTCTTGTCGTATTGTTGTGTTGTGTTTTTCCTCCCGGTTCGGAGGTTTTTGTTTGTTCTTTACTATTAGTAAAGTACGTCTGCTAGTATCTCTGTGTCCTGGTTAGTAAAGTACGTCTGCTAGTATCTCTGTGTCCTGGTTAGTAAAGTACGTCTGCTAGTATCTCTGTGTCCTGCGCTTGACTTCACTCACCACATACACGTCGCTTCTGACAGAATAACACACCCTACATGGAGTCAGCAGGATCAGCGGTGCCAACGGGATCACTGGAGGAGCGCGTAATCCACCAAGACGTCATGATCCAGAGACTGGGCACCGCCATGCAAGAGGTGATGGACACCTTGAGCCGATGGGAGAGAGGAGGTTTGCCCACACCTCCTCCAACAATACCACCACCATCAGCCATACCCATCGTTCCATCTCCGGAGTCCAGTGGGATTCGGCTCTCGCTCCCGAGGGCTTATGATGGCACCGCGGCCGGGTGTCAGGGTTTCCTGCTTCAAGTAGAACTCTACCTGGCAACCATCCACCCGGCGCCCTCGGGATACGAGAGCGTTTCCGCCCTCATCTCCTGTCTGTCCGGCAAGGCACTGGAGTGGGCCAACGCCGAGTGGAGGGGAATAGACGCCGCTACAGTCAGTTATGCGGAGTTCTCCCGCCGCTTCAGGGCGGTTTTCAATCATCCCCCGTAGGGGAAAGTGGCGGGGGAGCGTCTGTTCCACCTCAGACAGGGGAAGAGGAGCGCGCAGGAATTCGCACTGGATTTCCGGACTCTGGCTGCCAATGCGGGATGGAATGAGAGGGCCCTCATCGACCACTATAGGTGCAGCCTAAGGGAGGACGTTCGCCGAGAGTTGGCCTGCAGGGACACCAACCTAAGTTTCGATCAGCTGGTGGACATGTCGATTCGTCTGGATACCCTGTTGGCTACCCACGGATGTCCGGAGCTGGGACCGTCCATTCCATCCCCCAGCACCTCCGAGCCGAGCCCTATGGAGCTCGGGGGTGCTGGTGCTAGAAAGAAGAAGAGAGAGACCAGGAGAGAGGCCGTCCCCTGCACCAACTGTGGCCGCAGAGGACACGCTGCGGTTCGGTGCTGGGGAGGGTCTCCTAGGGATCGAGGCAGCAGGCCACGCACTGATGAGTCATTCCAGGTGAGTAAGCGCCCCACTCACCCAGAGCTCTCTGTTGTACACATGTGTATCCAAGTTGTGTTTCCCGAGGTTTCTCCTCACTCCCAGCATAAGGTGCTAGTCGATTCAGGCGCAGCTGGGAATTTTATTGATCGCAGTTTCTCGTATAAGTTAGGGATTCCTCTTATACCAGTTGATGTGCCCTTCCCCATCCATGCCCTAGACAGCCGCCCTTTGGGGTCGGGATTGATTAGGGAGGTCACAGCACCACTTAAGATGAAGACGCAGGGGGGTCATGAGGAGATTATACAGTTGTATTTGATTGACTCTCCTGCGTTTCCCGTGGTGTTGGGGCTTCCCTGGTTAATATCTCATGACCCCAATATTTCATGGCAACAGAGGGCTCTCAGGGAGTGGTCTGATCAGTGTGTCGGGCGGTGTATAGGTGTTTCCGTAGGGGCAACAACGGTGGAAAGTCCGAACCAAATGCCCGCACTGCACATTCCTCCTGAGTATACAGATTTGGCACTCGTCTTCAGTAAGAAGAGGGCGACTCAATTACCACCTCATAGACAGGGTGATTGTGCGATAGACCTCCAGGCAGGCGCTGCACTTCCGCGTAGTCATGTGTATCCTCTGTCTCAGGAGGAGACGGCGGCTATGGAGACATACGTCACCGAATCTCTGGGACAGGGATACATACGGCCATCCACTTCTCCTGCATCCTCGAGTTTCTTTTTTGTGAAGAAGAAGGATGGGGGTTTGCGCCCGTGCATTGATTACCGTGGTCTCAATCAGATTACCATTAAATACAGTTATCCTCTCCCTCTGATTGCGAGTATGACGAAGTCATTACACGGGGCGCGATTCTTCACAAAATTGGATCTCAGGAGCGCTTACAACCTGGTGCGCATTAGGGAGGGAGATGAATGGAAAACAGCATTTAGTACCACCTCGGGTCACTATGAGTATCTCGTCATGCCATGCGGGTTAATGAATGCTCCTTCAGTCTTCCAATCATTTGTGGACGAGATTTTCCGGGATTTGCATGGACAGGGTGTAGTGGTGTATATTGATGACATTCTAATATACTCCGCTACACGAGCCGAGCATGTGTCCCTGGTGCGTCGGGTGTTGGGTAGACTGTTGGAGCATGACTTGTATGTGAAGGCGGAGAAATGCCTGTTTTTTCCAGGAGTCCATCTCCTTCCTGGGACATCGGTTGTCCGCGTCAGGGGTGGAGATGGAGATTGACCGCGTTTCAGCCGTGCGTAATTGGCAGACTCCCACCACGGTTAAGGAGGTGCAGCGGTTTTTGGGTTTTGCCAATTACTACCGGAGGTTTATCTGGGGTTTTGGACAGGTAGCAGCTCCCATCACCTCCCTGATAAAGGGGGGCCCGGTGCGTTTGCAGTGGTCGGCTGAGGCGGACAGGGCGTTTAGACATCTGAAGGACCTGTTCACCTCGGTTCCGGTGCTGGCACATCCGGACCCCTCTTTGGCGTTCCAAGTTGAGATGGATGCGTCCGAGGCGGGGATTGGTGCTGTACTGTCTCAACGCTCGGGCACGCCTCCTAAACTCCGTCCCTGTGCCTTTTATTCTAAGAAGCTCAGTCCAGCGGAACGTAATTATGACGTGGGGGACAAGGAGCTGCTAGCGGTGGTTCAAGCCCTGAAGGTGTGGAGGCATTGGCTTGAGGGGGCTAAACACCCTTTCCTCATTCTGACTGACCATCGTAACCTGGAGTACATCCGGGCAACGAGGAGACTGAACCCTCGTCAGGCTAGGTGGGCCATGTTTCTTGCCCGGTTTGTATTTAAGCTCACGTATATACCAGGGTCACAGAACGTGAAGGCAGACGCCCTGTCCCGGCGATATGACACAAAGGAGAGGTCCATTGAGCCCACTCCCATACTTCCGGAGTCTTGTCTAGTGGCACCGGTGGTGTGGGAGGTCGATGCGGAGATCGAGCGGGCGTTACGTACAGACCCTACTCCTCCTGAGTGTCCAGAGGGGCGGAAGTACGTGCCGCTCGAGATCCGTGATCGACTGATATATTGGGCTCACACGTCACCCTCCTCTGGTCATCTGGGTATTGGTCGAACGGTGCACTGCCTTAGCGGGAAGTACTGGTGGCCCACCTTGGCTAAGGACGTGAGGGTTTACGTTTCTTCCTGTTCGGTGTGCACTCAGTGTACGCTCAGCTGGTGGAGCGCGGCGCTTGTGGCGCCAAGGTGGTGGGTTCGATCCCCGGGACCGCCCATGCACAGGGATGTATGCGCGCATGACTGTAAGTCGCTTTGGATAAAAGCGTCTGCTAAATGGCATATTATTATTATTATTATTAAGGCGCCTAGACACCTTCCCAGAGGGAAGTTACAACCTCTACCCGTTCCACAACGGCCGTGGTCTCACCTATCGGTGGACTTTGTCACGGACCTTCCCCCCTCCCATGGGAATACCACGATCTTGGTCGTTGTGGATCGGTTTTCTAAGGCCTGCCGTCTCATTCCAATGCCAGGTCTCCCTACAGCCCTACAGACGGCCGACGCCTTGTTTACCCACGTCTTCCGGCACTACGGGGTGCCTGAGGATATAGTGTCTGATCGGGGTCCCCAGTTCACCTCTAGAGTCTGAAGGGCGTTTATGGAACGTTTGGGGGTCTCGATTAGCCTTACCTCGGGTTTTCACCCTGAGAGTAATGGGCAGGTGGAGAGAGTAAACCAGGATGTGGGTAGGTTTCTGAGGTCCTATTGCCAGGACCGGCAGGAGGAGTGGTCGGGGTATATCCCCTGGGCAGAGATAGCACAAAACTCACTTCGCCACTCCTCCACTAATCTTACTCCTTTTCAGTGTGTGTTGGGGTATCAGCCGGTTCTGGCATCAGAGCCAGATCGAGGCTGCTGCGGTGGATGAGTGGTTTCGGCGCTCGGAGGAGACATGGAACGCTGCGCATGTCCATCTGCAGCGGGCTATCAGTAGGCAGAAGGCGAGCGCCGATCGCCACCGCAGTGAGGGTCCCGTTTATGCACCTGGAGATCGGGTCTGGCTCTCGACTCGAAACCTGCCCCTTCGCCTGCCCTGCCGGAAGCTGGGTCTGCAGTTTGTGGGGCCATTTAAAGTCCTGAGGAGATTGAACGAGGTATGTTATAGGTTACAACTGCCCATAAATTACCGCATTAACCCCTCGTTCCATGTGTCTCTCCTCAGGCCAGTGGTAGCTGGTCCACTCCAGGAGAATGAGATACGAGAGGCTCCTCCGCCCCCACTAGACATCGAAGGGGCTCCGGCGTACTCAGTCCGTTCCATCGTGGATTCGAGACGACGGATGGGGGGTCTGCAGTATCTCTTGGAGTGGGAGGGGTACGGTCCCTCCCTCTTGACAGAGTTCCACCGGAGTCATCCGACTCGCCCTGTTCCGCGTCCTCCTGGCCGTCCCCGAGGCCGGGGTCGGCGCACGGCTGGAGCCGCGCGTCAAGGGGGGGGTACTGTCACGGATTCTGCCGAGGCTGCTCCTCCTCCTTGCTCGGGCAGGCTTCGGCGTTCGTCGTCCCCGGAGTACTAGCTACTGCTGATCGATGTTTCGGTGTTTGTCTTGTTCTGTCTTGAGTGGTTACACCTGTTGTCTATTATGTTTGATTGTAGATCCTACATTTACCCATGTCTCACGTTTGGTATTTGTGTGTTATTGTTTGTGTCTAGGCGGTATCGGCATCGCTCTTGTCGTATTACGTGTGTTGTGTTTTTCCTCCCGGTTCGGAGGTTTTTGTTTGTTCTTTACTATTAGTAAAGTACGTCTGCTAGTATCTCTGTGTCCTGGTTAGTAAAGTACGTCTGCTAGTATCTCTGTGTCCTGGTTAGTAAAGTACGTCTGCTAGTATCTCTGTGTCCTGGTTAGTAAAGTACGTCTGCTAGTATCTCTGTGTCCTGGTTAGTAAAGTACGTCTGCTAGTATCTCTGTGTCCTGGTTAGTAAAGTACGTCTGCTAGTATCTCTGTGTCCTGCGCTTGACTTTACTCACCACATACACGTCGCTTCTGACAGTCTGACTTTACAGTAAGTACAGTATCAAATGATATAAGGCATTTAGGTACAGTTGAAGTCGGAAGTTTACATACACTTAGGTTGGAGTCATTAAAACTCATTTTTCAACCACTCCACAAATTTCTTGTTAACAAACGATAGTTTTGACAAGTCGGTTAGGACATCTACTTTGTGCATGACACAAGTAATTTTTCCAACAATTGTTTATAGACAGATTATTTCACTTATAATTCACTGTATCACAATGCCAGTGGGTCAGAAGTTTACATACACTAAGTTGACGGTGCCTTTAAACAGCTTGGAAAATTCAAAAAAATGATGTCATGGCTTTAGAAGCTTCTGATAGGCATTTGAGTCAATTGGAGGTGTACCTGTGGATGTATTTCAAGGCCTACCTTCAAACTCAGTGCCTCTTTGCTTGACATCATGGGAAAATCAAAAGAAATCAGCCAAGACCTCAGAAAAAAATGTGTAGACCTCAACAAGTCTGGATCATCCTTGGGAGCAATTTCCAAATGCCTGAAGGTACCACATTCATATGTACAAACAATAGTATGCAAGTATAAACACCATGGGACCACACAGCCCTCAAACCGCTCAGGAAGGAGACGCGTTCTGTCTCCTAGAGATGAATGTACTTTGGTGTGAAAAGTGCAAATCAATCCCAGAACAACAGCAAAGGACCTTGTGAAGATGCTGGAGGAAACAGGTAAAAAAGTATCTATATCTACAGTAAAACGAGTCCTATATCGACATAACCTGAAAGGCCGCTCAGCAAGGAAGAAGCAACTGCTCCAAAACAGCCATAAAAAAGGCAGATTACGGTTTGCACCTGCACATGGGGACAAAGACCGTACTTTTTGGAGAAATGTCCTCTGGTCTGACGAAACAAAAATAGAACTGTTTGCCCATCATGACCATCGTTATGTTTGGAGGAAAAAGGGGAAGGCTTGCAAGCCGAATAACACCATCCCAACCGTGAAGCACGGGGTGGCAGCATCATGCTGTGGGGGTGCTTTGCTGCAGGAGGGACTGGTGCACTTCACAAAATTGATGGCATCATGAGGAAGGAGAATTATGTGGATATATTGAAGCAACATCTCAAGACATCAGTCAGGAAGATAAAGCCTGGTCGCAAATTGGTCTTCCAAATGGACAATGACCCCAAGCATACTTCCAAAGTTGTGGCAAAATGGCTTAAGGACAACAAAGTCAAGGTATTGGAGTGGCCATCACAAAGCCACATTTTCACATTTTGTTACGCTACAGCCTTATTCTAAAATTGATTACAAAAAATACTAATCTCATCAATCTACACACAATATCCCATTATGACAATGTATGAACAGGTTTGTAGAAATTTTTGCAAAGAAAACAAAGAACAACCACTGAAATAGCACATTTACATAAGTATTCAGACCCTTTACTCAGTACTTTGTTGTTGCACCTTTGGCAGCGATTACAGCCTTGAGTCTTCTTGGGTATGACGCTACAAGCTTGGCACACCTGTATTTGGGGAGTTGCTCCCATTCCTCCCTGCAGATCCTCTCAAGCTCTGTCTGGTTGGATGGGGAGCGTTGCTGCACAGCTGTTTTCAGGTCGCTCCAGAGATGTTCGATCGGGTTCCAGTCCGGGCTCTGGCTGGGCCACTCAAGGACATTCAGAGACTTGTCCCGAATCCACTCATGCGTTGTCTTGGCTGTGTGCTTAGGGTCGTTGTCCTGTTGGAAGGTGAACCTTCGCCCCAGTCTGAGGTCCTTAGCGCTCTGGAACAGGTTTTCATCAAGGATCTCTGTACTTTGCTCTGTTCATCTTTGCCTCGATCCACTCATCAGTACTCATCACTTTCATTTATTCTCTCACTTGGAACCTCAACAAACAGCTGTTACAAATCTCACCACCGTCATCACATCAATAATATGCCATTTAGCATACGCTTTTATCCAAAGCGACTTACAGTCATGCGTGCATACATTTTTGCGTATGGGTGGTCCCAGGGATTGAACCCACTACCCTGGCGTTACAAGCGCCATGCTCTACCAGTTGAGCTACAGAGGACCATCAGCACAGCTTGTGATAATTCTCCACTCTCTGGCCAAACTCCAAACACCTAAACATAAACATACTGTAGAATCCTCTTTCTAACGCGGCCACTTTGCATATGTACGTTCTGCTTCTTGTTGTTAAGTGTTTCAGATGCGTTGTTGTAGCTCCTTGTTTAGCCCAGCGGGGGAACTGGTAGGTTTAGAGCGCTGAAGAAACGGTTCCCCTCTGTTAAACCTGTTTATTTATGTTGTCTGTTTTATTATAGCGCTTTAGTCATTACGCACACACACACACACAGCGCTCAACTCATTTGCATAGCTAATGAAGCCACATTTTCGGTGCCCATTAAGATTTAAGATGGCATTCGGCTAATTGGAACATTGGCTATAAGACGCCTTTAAAAAAAAATTAAACTCAGTTTGCATGGAACTAATAAACCGAGGTCCCTGTTGCTGGGGACAAATTGACTTGTTTTGTTTTTTGGGAGGAGATGAATAGTATGAAACAGGTTAATTGCTTTGGCCTCATTTTGTAATGGAAGAAAAACAGTTTGAAGCACAAAAGCTTTTTAAATCCTGGCTTTTCTTTGAGCGGGTTGAGGAACGAGTGAAGACGATTGGCGAGACAAGGAGATGTGGAGGATAGAGGATAGAGGGAGAGGGAGGAGGAGAAGAGTGATGGAGGGAGAGGGAAGAAGGTATGGAGGATAGAGGGAGAGGGAGAGGGAGGAGGAGAAGAGTGATGGAGGGAGAGGGAAGAAGGTGTGGAGTGATGGAAGATAGAGAGAGAGGGAGGAAGAGAAGAGAGATGAGGTAGAGGGAAGAAGGTGTGGAGTGATGGAGAATAGAGAGAGAGGGGAGGGGAGAGCGAGTGATGGAAGGAGAGGGAAGAAGGTGTGGAGTGATGGAAAGGGCTTCATGGATGATTGGGTGTAAACCTATTTCTATGCTCTGTTTACAGTGAAGATCTTCATCTAAGAGAGGAGGAAGATGAAGATGAGGAAGTGGAGGAGGCACTCGACTGTACTACATCATACAACCAAACACATACACAGCCCTCTGCCCTGTGGGCCTTTGGAGTGCTGCTAGTTGGGACTCCTGCTGGTGAGGAGATGGGAATTTTAATGAACTCTGCCCAGCAGGGCTTTCCTTGCCTCCCTGTTTCACTCTTCTGGTCTCTCTCTCCTTTTCTCATTCATCGCTGGCCTTGTGGGTTTCACTCTGTCCTTTTCACATTTATCGCTCGTCTTGTGGGTTTCACTCTGTCCTTTTCACATTTATCGCTCGCCTTGTGGGTTTCACTCTTTCCTTTTCTTATTTCCTTCTTCCAAAGGAGTAATAGGAATCTATCAACAACCTTCAGATACCACTGAACCCACTGTGGTATAATAACGTGATTGACAGGTGTGACTGTAATGTGATTGACAGGCCTATTAGTGGCTTAGAGTGGGTGGGGACTGTTTTGGCTCTAGCCTAGGCCATACACACACCTGGGTACACCAGTAAGATATGTGTGTAAACAATATTGTTGGTAGCTACTGCACTGGGAAGGATGGGTCAGGCAGAGGTGGTGGAGGTTAATAGAAGTTAGAAAGAGGAAGCAGCTGAGGTGATATTAGTTCTGTGTGAAGAACATCCACACACACCTGCATCAGCCAAGACCTCAGCTGGTCAGGCCTCTAGAGAGAACGAATGGAAAAGAAAAGAAAAGAGAAAAGAAAGGGGGAGGTGGCAAGAAAAAGAGAACGAGAGAGAGAGACAGAGAGAGAGAGGGAGACAGAGACAGAGAGAGAGACAGAGACAGAGAGAGAGAGAGAGAGAGAGAGAGAGAGAGAGAGAGAGAGAGAGAGACAGAGAGAGAGAGGGAGACAGAGATAGAGAGAGAGACAAGAGAGAGAGAGAGAGAGAGAGAGAGAGAGAGAGAGAGAGAGAGAGAGAGAGAGAGAGAGAGAGAGAGAGTGAGAGAGAGAGAAGAGAGGGGGGGGTGATGGGTAGATTTAAACACAAAAAGGAAAACATGTTATTTTGTGCAGCTGAACTTTCCTTATACTTTTCTGCCTTACACAAACACACATTCCTCTCCCTCCTCTCTCTCTCCCCCTCCCTCCGTCCTCTCTCCCCCCTCCCTCCGTCCTCTCTCCCCCCTCCCTCCGTCCTCTCTCCCTCCCTCCCCTCCTTTATCTCTGCCTTTTTAGTGATGAGTGATGTGAGTCCGCATTCTGGCCCAGCATTCTTAAACAGTGCTTCTAGCCCTTCCACTAATAACACAGACTATCTGTCTCTTAAGAGAACCATGAGGCTCAGAGAAAATGGGCTCCAAGCAACAAAACAATCTGGGCCTCTCCGGCGTGGCTTGCTGCCCTGCTCGTTATTGGCGTGTCACGCTGGCAGGCTAATTCTCCAAACAATCTAGACTTTACTTTCTTTGTGTAGTGTCAGAGTGAAAATTACATAATTGCAGTCATCACAGGGGCTATTTTGTCTTCAACGCTTTAACCTTCCGCAAATGCCTTTCCCTCTTGATGGGCGAAAACATACTAAGTGCAGCTTATTGAATTATGGGTAACACTCAGGTTAGACTAGGGCCTTTATTTACATCATTTAGCAGACATTCTCATTCAGAGCAACTAGGGTTAAGTGCCTTGCTCAAGGGCACATCGACTGATTTTTCACCTAGTCGGCTCTGGGATTCAAACCAGCAACCTTTTGGTTACAGACCCAATGCTCTTAACCGCTAGGCTACCTGCCAGAGGACAGTGAGAAAGAGGTGGATGGATGGATGGAGGTGAGGGGGAGAGAGGGGGTTGAGACGGAGAGGGCGAGGGGGTGAGAAAGAGATGGATTGCCATCATGCATAATTGCTCAGTGTTGTGTTATGTACTAGGCTTTGATTGCCAGTGTTGTGTTATGTATTAGGCTTTGATTGACAGTGTTGGGTTGTGTATTAGGCTTGATTGCCTTTGTTGGGTTATGTAATAGGCTTTGATTACCAGTGTTGGGATGTGTATTAGGCTTGATTGCCATTGTTGGGTTATGTAATAGGCTTTGATTACCAGTGTTGGGTTGTGTATTAGGCTTTGATTGCCATTGTTGGGTTATGTAATAGGCTTTGATTGCCAGTGTTGGGTTGTGTGTGTGTTTGGGCAGGTGGGGTTGGGTATTTGTATTGTTCCTCCACCAGCCGGCTCTCACGTCTGTTTTCTGAGTCCCCTCAGAAAGGGACTTGAATGGCAGTCTATGGCAGGAGTGGCGATAACAGCCACCCTTTTTATTTGGCTGATCTCTCAGTCCATCACCATCTAGCACCTCCCCCTCTTTGTGGATTTCAAAGTGTGAGCATCGCAAGTAATGGGAGAAAGAAGGAAGTGAGTTTGGGAAATCGGAAAGTATGTGTCTAAGAAATTGTTTTCACATACACTGAGTATACAAAACATTAAGGACACCTGCTCTTTCCATGAAATAGACTGACCAGGTGAATCCAGGTAAAAGCTATGATCCCTTATTGATGTAACTTGTTAAATCCACTTCAATATGTGTAAATCAATTGGCTGTGTGCTGCTTGAATCGTTTGTGTGTGTGTGTGTCTGCCTCACCTAAAGCCCATTCTGGTGGGAAGCTGCTATAGACCACCAAGTGCTAACAGTCAGTATCTGGATAACATGTGTGAAATGCTTGATAATGTAGGTGATATCAATAGAGAGCTATACTTTCTGGGTGATTTAAATATTGACTGGCTTTCATCAGGCTGCCCACTCAAGAGAAAGCTTCAAACTGTAACCAGTGCCTGCAACCTGGTTCAGGTTATCAGTCAACCTACCAGGGTAGTTACAAACTGCACAGGAATTAAATCATCAACATGTAGATTTGTTTGAAAGCAGTATCCAAATCAATTGGATGTAGTGATCACAATATAGTAGCCATATCTAGGAAAACCAAAGTTCCAAAGGCTGGGCCAAAAATTGTGTATAAGAGGTCATACAATACGTTTTGTAGTGATTCCTATGTTGTTGATATAAAGAATATATGTTGGTCCGTGGTGTGTAATGAAGAGCAAACAGACGCTGCACTTGACACATTTATGAAATTGCTTATTCCAGTTACTAATAAGCATGCACCCATTAAGAAAATGACTGTAAAAACGGTTAAATCCTGGTGGATTGATGAGGAATTGAAAAATTGTATGGTTGAGAGGGATGAGGCAAAAGGAATGGCAAATCAATCTGGCTGCACAACCGATTGGCAAACGTATTGCAAATTGAGAAATCATGTGACTAAACTGAATGAAAAGAAGAAGAAACTACACTATGAAACAAAGATAAATGACATAAAGAATAAGAGTAAAAAGCTTTGGAGCACCTTAAATGAAATTTTGGGAAAAAAGGCAAACTCAGCTCCATCATTCATTTAATCAGATGGCTCATTCATCACAAAACCAACTGATATTGCCAACTACTTTAATGATTTTTTTCATTGACAAGATTAGCAAACTTAGGCATGACATGCCAGCATCAATTGCTGACACTACACATCAAAGACAAGCATTGTAATTTTGAATTCCGTAAAGTGAGTGTGGAAGAGGTGAAAAAAGTATTGTTGTCTATCAACAATGACAAGCCACCGGGGTCTGACAACTTGGATGGAAAATTACTGAGGATAATTGCGGACGATATTGCCACTCCTGTTTGCCATATTTTCAATTTAAGCCTACTAGAATGTGTGTGCCCCCAGGCTTGGAGGGAAGAAAAAGTCATTCAGCTACCTAAAAATAGTAAAGCCCTCTTTACTGGCTCAAATAGCCGACCAATTAGCCTGTTACCAACCCTTAGTAAACTATTGGAAAGAATTGTGTTTGACCAGATACAATGCTATTTTACAATAAACAAATTGACAACAAACTTTCAGCATGCTTATAGAGAAGGACATTCAACAAGCACAACACTTACACAAATGACTGATGATTGGCTGAGAGAAATTTATGATAAAAAGATTGTGGGGGCTGTTTTGTTAGACTTCAGTGCGGCTTTTGACATTATCAATCATAGTCTGCTGCTGGAAAAACATATGTGTTATGGCTTTACTCCACCTGCTATATTGTGGATGCAGAGTTACCTGTCTAACAGAACACAGAGGGTGTTCTTTAATGGAAGCCTCTCCAACATAGTCCAGGTAGAATCAGGAATTCCCCAGGGCAGCTGTCTAGGCCCATTACATTCTTCAATATTTACTAATGACATGCCACTGGCTTTGAGTAAAGCCAGAGTGCCTATGTATGCGGATGACTCAACACTATACATGTCAGCTACTACAGCAACTGAAATGACTGCAACACTTAACAAAGAGTTGGTGTTAGTTTCAGAGTGGGTGGCAAGGAATAAGTTAGTCCTACATTTTTCTAAAACTAAAAGCATTGTATTTGGGACAAATCATTCACTAAACCCTAAACTTCAACTAAATCTTGTAATAAATAATGTGGAAATTGAGAAAATGTAGTTGACTGAACTGCTTGGAGTAACCCTGGATTGTAAACTGTCATGGTCAAAACATATTGCTACAACAGTAGCTCCATAATAAAGTGCTGCTCTACCTTCTTAACAGCACTATCAACAAGGCAGGTCCTACAGCAGCTAATGGGGATCCATAATAAATACAAATAGCTGGCACAAGTTGCTGAGGCTTATTGGCTTGCTGGCTTTGAAAATACATACAAACACAATCCTGCTGTTACACAATTGTGTTGGATGTGTTAAATGAATGTGATGGACATACTCGTAACATCCGTATTTATGACTACAGTCAAATACAGTATTCAGTACAGAGTATGCAGTACAAAATGCCATAACTATATCATTATGTGTGAGTAAGCTTGAGATGGAGATAGCAAAGTAGTGCAATGTAAACATAAAGACTGGACTGGATTTGACATCAGACACCTACAGAATAAAAACAGAATAACCATAACAACAGACTAAGGACTATTCACAGCAGGGTCATATTTGCCAACATAAGCAACAATTTAAAGTTAAATGGGTTCTCCAGCTCAAAATGCTTATCCGCCAATTAAAATTGTTGATTTACTTGCAAGTGACAGAATGCTAAATTGTAGCTTGTCCCATCAGATAACATGGCACACGTTAGCCCTATGCTAACTTCAACAAGTGCTACTGATTATATCCTGCCACAAGTTCTGCATCAACCAAATAAAATCGTCAACATAGTTGGACATGTTCCAACACTTGTTCATGGAAGCGTCCTTAACATACCTCAGTCCAACAGCACGTTCTGATCATCAAAGCAACTATCGTGTGTTTGACTGACTGGTAAAATAGCTCTCTGTGTAAAGTGCCTAGTCAATGTAAATGTTGCAGATTGAGGCAAGGGTTTGAATCTCACATGAGTTCCCCCCTTTTTGAAATGTAGATTTACAGTGGCTTGCGAAAGTATTCACCCCCCTTGGCATTTTTCCTATTTTGTTGCCTTACAACCTGGAATTAAAATGGATTTTTTGGGGGGGTTGTATCATTTGATGTACACAATATGCCTACCACTTTGAAGATGCAAAATATGTTTTATTGTGAAACAAACAAGAAATAAGACAAAAAACAGAAAACTTGAGCGTGCATAACTATTCACCCCCCCAAAGTCAATACTTTGTAGAGACACCTTTTGCAGTAATTACAGCTGCAAGTCTCTTGGGGTATGTCTCTATAAGCTTGGCACATCTAGCCACATCTGCCCATTCTTCAAGGCAAAACTGCTCCAGCTCCTTCAAGTTGGATGGGTTCCGCTGGTGTAGAGCAATCTTTAAGTCATACCACAGATTCTCAATTGGATTTCCCTGTATTAAGCGCCATCCATCATTACTTCAATTCTCAATTGAATTTCCCTGTATTTAGCGCCATCCATCATTCCTTCAATTCTGACCAGTTTCCCAGTCCCTGCCGATGAAAAACATCCCCACAGCATGATGCTGCCACCACAATGCTCCATTGTGGGGATGGTGTTCTCAGGGTGATGAGAGGTGTTGGGTTTGCGCCAGACATAGTGTTTTCCTTGATGGCCAAAAAGCTCAATTCTAGTCTCATCTGACCAGAGTACATTCTTCCATATGTTTGGGGAGTCTCCCACATGCCTTTTGGCAAACACCAAACATGTTTGCTTATTTTTTTCTTTAAGCAATGGCTTTTTTCTGGCCACTCTTCCGTAAAGCCCAGCTCTGTGGAGTGTATGACTTAAAGTGGTCCTATGGACAGATACTCCAATCTCCGCTGTGGAGCTTTGCAGCTCCTTCAGGGTTATCTTTGGTCTCTTTGTTGCCTCTCTGATTAATGCCCTCCTTGCCTGGTCCATGATTTTTGGTGGGGGTCCCTCTCTCGGCAGGTTTGTTGTGGTGGCATATTCTTTAACATTTTTAATAATGGATTTAATGGTGCTCCGTGGGATGTTCAAAGTTTCTGATATTTTTCTATAACCCAACCCTGATCTGTACTTCTCCACAACTTTGTCCCTGACCTGTTTGGAGAGCTCCTTGGTCTTCACAGTGCTTGGTGTTGCAGACTCTGGGGCCTTTCAGAACAGGTGTATATATACTGAGATCATGTGACAGATCAGGTGACACTTAGATTGCACACATGTAGACTTTATTTAACTAATTATGTGACTTCTGAAGGTAATTGGTTGCACCAGATCTTATTTAGGGGCTTCATAGTAAAGGGGGTAATACATATGCATGCACCACTTTTCCGTTATTTATTATTTCAATTTTTTTGAAACAAGTTATTATTTTAATTTCACATCACCAATTTGGACTATTTTGTGTCCATTACATGAAATCCAAATAAAAATCAATTTAAATGACAGGTTGTAACGCAACACAATAGGAAAAACGCCAAGGGGGATGAATACTTTTGCTAGGCACTGTACATGTATTGTAGTGTGTTGAAAAGACGCATAACCTAAAACCAACAGCTTGAAAATTAAGAATGAATTTCCAAAATTTAAGGAGCTACCTCAGTCTTGCACACAAACACCCTGCTATTCCCTAATAAGCATATCGCATAGGCTATATTACATGGACGTGTACACCTAAATGTAGGCCTACAATATTTAATATGCATTTTTATAATCATCTGCTTTGTCACATGTGCATTATTTGACGCGAGGAGTATGAAATTGAGATATTGCCTTCATTTGAATTTGTAGGTTTAAAATATCCCTCTAGTGGCCAAGGTTGACCTATTTAAAGAAATGCCATTGGTTAGTGGGAATGAAATCTAAGATCTGTGATAGGCTGATGCAGCTGGGACCAGCTACAATTTAGCGTTCTGTCACATGCAAGTAAATCAACGATTTTAATTGGCTGATACGCATTTTGAGCTGGAGAATGCATTTAACTTGAAATGGTTGCTTATGTTCGTATGGCCCCATAATGTTTTAGCCTTTGAAATGACACAGAAATATTATGTGAACCACTCCCACTTTAGTCTCTTGCCAATCGTCCCCCTCTCTTTTAGACATACACACACAGACACACACATAGAGATGTAGGATCTTAATTTGATCACTTTTCTTGCTGAGAATTTTCCTGCACATCAGAAAATGCAAACTTGTAGTATATTTGTGGTTTTAAAAGCCTTCTAAAGTTTATAATTTTGAATTTAAATTGTCAGACTTGATTTGCCCTAATGAAAGAATTATCATCCCCTTCAAAAAAATGCCATGAATTATAATCCACATAACAATTCACATTTCCTGCTGTAGCAAACTGGCTCAAATTAAGATCCTACATCTATACATGCGTGTGTGCGCATGTGTACGTGTGTGCGCATGTGCATGTACTATGAAAACTTTGGCTTTCTACAGCTATGTCAGACCTCTCTGATGGGGCATAGAGCAGTTGAAAGTTGATGATTTTGGACCAGCCTCCTGCATTCCTGAGAATGAAAGAAATTCTGTTCTATTGTACTGTACCGGCACATTGGAGACCTTTGATTGTCATTGTGGCATCTGAGCGCACAGCTAGAATAACATTTCTATTAGGGAGACCGTGGGTGGCCACAGAACAGCTCTCTTAAACATAAAGAAGAACATTTAAAAAATGACCACGTTATCCTGCTAAGCCTTCTAAATGTAACAAGTGTTTTTGGGGTGTCAGGGAAAATGTATGGATGTAAAATGTACATATTTTCTTTAGGAATGTAGTGGAGTAAAAGTAAAAATGGTCAAAAATATAAATAGTAAAGTAAAGTTACCGCTGCAAAAAAATACTTAAGTAGTACTATAAAGTATTTTTACTTAGTTACTTTACACCAATGATCTTTGATGCTTCCAAAACGAAAGCCGCAACACAGCTAGCAAGAAGAAACACAAAGACAGAGAGAAATACGCAGGAAGTGAAGAGATGGGAAAAAAAGCTTTCTATAATGTACAGAGAGAGAGAGAGAGAGAGAGAGAGAGAGAGAGAGAGAGAGAGAGAGAGAGAGAGAGAGATGTCAAATTTGCAGCCAGTCCATTAGATGGGTTATGAAAGCAGACTCCTGTTTTAGACCATGAATATGTAGAGTGGGCTGAAAGGCTTTGTGCCCTATAATCAACTCACCCTGGCCCACCCACCATACACAGATGGCCTTGATAAAGTGATTGATGGAGGAAGACGTTCTGGCGGTGTGGCATGTGTGTGTGTGTGCGTGTGTGCGTATCTGTGTATGAGAGTGAGACAGAGCGATAGAAAGTCTGAGCATGTGAAGAGCATACGACGACAAGTAAAAAGGACTTGTTTTCCGTGTTACAATACCACCCTCGTGTGGTTAAAAGATAGAACAATCCATGTTTGGCATTGAAGTTGCTGGTGAGCCCAGTCTGCAACAAAAAGTAGGAGGCTATTGCACAAAATACGGTACGGCTAGCAGGTAGCCTAGCGGTTATGGTGTTGGGGTAGTAACCAGAAGGTCGCTAGTTTGACTCCCCGAGCTGACAAGGTGAAAAATGTGTCTATGTGCCATTAAGCACTTAACCCTAATTGCTCCAGGGTCAGAACCTGGCTATGACCCCACTCTCTGAGGGTGTCTATTCACGCATGTGTATTAATACACACTTGTACATGTGTGAAATAGGCAAATATAATCACCTAATTAATATGAACCCTCTACTGTACACATTCTGATTTTAAAATGTATATACAGTACCAGTCAAATGTTTGGACACACCTACTCATTCAAGGGTTTTTCTTTATTTTTACTACATTGTAGAATAATAGTGAAGACATCAAAACTATGAAATAACACATATGGAATCATGTAGTAACCAAAAAAGTGTTAAACAAATCAAAATATATTTGAGATTTGAGATTTTCCAAATAGCCACCCTTTGCCTTGATGACAGCTTTGCACACTCTTGGCATTCTCTCAACCAGCTTCATGAGGTAGTCACCTGGAATGCATTTCAATTAACAGGTGTGCCTTCTTAAAAGTTAATTTGTGGAATTTCTTTCCTTCTTAATGCATTTGAGCCAATCAGTTGTGTTGTGACAAGGTAGGGGTGGTATACAGAATATAGCCCTATTTGGTAAAAGACCAAGTCCATGTTATGGCAAGAACAGCTCAAATAAGCAAAGAGAAAAGAAACGACAGTCCATCATTACTTTAAGACATGAAGGTCAATCAATATGGAACATTTCCAGAACTTTGAAAGATTCTTCAAGTGCAGTCTCAAAAACCATCAAGCTCTTGCTGCTGGTGACTCTCAGATCCACCTCTACGCAGACGACACCATTTTGTATACATCTGGCCCTTCATTGGACACTGTGTTAACAAACCTCCAAACGAGCTTCAATGCCATACAACACTCCTTCAGTAGCCTCCAACTGCTCTTAAACACTAGTAAAACTAAATGCATGCTCTTCAATCGAACGCTGCTGGCACCCGCCCACCCGACTAGAATCACTACTCTCGACGGGTCTGACCTAGAGTATGTAGACAACTACAAATACCTAGGTGTCTGGTTAGACTGTAAACTCTCCTTCCAGACTCACATTAAGAATCTCCAATCCAAAGTTAAATCTAGAATCGGCTTCCTATTTCGCGACAAAGCCTCCTTCACTCATGCTGCCAAACATGCCCTCGTAAAACTGACTATCCTACCGATCCTTGACTTTGGCGATGTCATTTACAAAATAGCCTCCAACACTCTACTCAGCAAATTGGATGTAGTCTATCACAGTGCCATCCGTTTTGTCTCCAAAGCCCCATACACTACCCACCACTGTGACCTGTACGCTCTTGTTGGCTGGTCCTCACTACATGTTCGTCGTCAAACCCAATGGCTCCAGGCCATCTATAAATCACTGCTAGGCAAATCCCCACCTTATCTTAGCTCATTGGTCACCATAGCAGCACCCACCCGTAGTCTGCGCTCCAGCAGGTATATCTCACTGGTCATCCCCAAAGCCAACACCTCCTTTGGCCGCCATTCCTTCCAGTTCTCTGCCGCCAATGACTGGAACGAATTGCAAAAATCTCTGAAGTTGGAGACTCTTATCTCCCTCACTAACTTTAAGCATCAGTTGTCAGAGCACCTTACCGATCACTGCACCTGTACACAGCCCATCTGAAATTAGCCCACCCAACTACCTCATCCCTATATTGTTATTTATTTTGCTCTTTTGCACCCCAGTATCTCTATTTGCACATCATCTCTTGCACATCTATCATTCCAGTGTTAATAATAATTGTAATTATTTTGCACTATAGCCTATGTATTGCCTTACCTCCATAACTTGCTACATTTGCACACACTGTATGTATATTTTCTGTTGTATTTTTTGACTTTATGTTTTTTTAACCCCATATGTAACTCTGTGTTGTTGTTTTTATCGCACTGCTTTGCTTTATCTTGGCCAGGTCGCAGTTGTAAGTGAGAACTTGTTCTCAACTGGCTTACCTGGTTAAATAAAGGTGAAATAAATATAAATAAAAATAAAAGCTCTATGATTAAACTGGCTCTCATGAGGACCGCCATAGGAATGGAAGACCCAGTGTTACCTCTGCTGCAGAGGATAAGTTCAATAGAGTTACCAGCTTCAGAAATTGCAGCCCAAATAAATGCTTCACAGAGTTCAAGTAACAGACACATCTCAACATCAACTGTTCAGAGGGGACTGTGTGAATAAGGCCTTCATGGTCGAATTGCTGCAAAGAAACCACTACTAAAGGACACCAATAAGAAGAAGAGACCTGCTTGGGCCAAGAAACACGATCAATGGACATTAGACCGGTGGAAATGTATCCTTTGGTCTGGAGTCCAAATTGGAGATTTTTGGTTCCAACCGCTGTGTCTTTGTGAGACGCGGTGTGGGTGAACGGATGATCTCCGCATTTGTATTTCCCACCGTAAAGCATGGAGGAGGAGGTGTTATCACTGTCTGTGATTTATCTAGAATTCAAGGCACACTTAACCAGCATGTGTACTACAGCATTCTGCAGCGATACGCCATCCCGTCTGTTTTTCAACAGGACAATGACCCAACACACCTCCAGGTTGTGTAAGGGCTATTTGACCAAGAAGGAGAGTGATGGAGTGCTGCATCAGATGACCTGGTCTCCACAATCCCCCGACCTCAACCCAATTGAGATGGTTTGGGATGAGTCGGACTGCAGAGTGAAGGAAAAGCAGCCAACAAGTGCTCAGCATATGTGGGAACTCCTTCAAGACTGTTGGAAAAGCATTCCAGGTTAAGCTGGTTGAGAGAATGCCAAGAGTGTGCAAAGCTGTCATCAAGACAAAGGGTGGCTTATTCTAAATATAAAATATATTTTGATTTGTTTAACACTTTTTTGTTTACTACATGATTCCATATGTGTTATTTCATAGTTTTGATGTCTTCACTATTATTCTACAATGTAAAAAATAGTAAGTAGGTATGTCCAAACTTTTGACTGGTAGCGTATATATATATATATATATATATATATATATATATATATATATATATATATATATATATATATATATATATATATATATATATTATATATATACAGTGGGGAAAAAAAGTATTTAGTCAGCCACCAATTGTGCAAGTTCTCCCACTTAAAAAGATGAGAGAGGCCTGTAATTTTCATCATAGGTACACGTCAACTATGACAGACAAAATTAGATTTTTTTTTCCAGAAAATCACATTGTAGGATTTTTAATGAATTTATTTGCAAATTATGGTGGAAAATAATTATTTGGTCAATAACAAAAGTTTCTCAATACTTTGTTATATACCCTATGTTGGCAATGACACAGGTCAAACGTTTTCTGTAAGTCTTCACAAGGTTTTCACACACTGTTGCTGGTATTTTGGCCCATTCCTCCATGCAGATCTCCTCTAGAGCAGTGATGTTTTGGGGCTGTCGCTGGGCAACACGGACTTTCAACTCCCTCCAAAGATGTTCTATGGGGTTGAGATCTGGAGACTGGCTAGGCCACTCCAGGACCTTGAAATGCTTCTTACGAAGCCACTCCTTCGTTGCCCGGGCGGTGTGTTTGGGATCATTGTCATGCTGAAAGACCCAGCTGCGTTTCATCTTCAATGCTCTTGCTGATGGAAGGAGGTTTTCACTCAAAATCTCACGATACATGGCCCCATTCATTCTTTCCTTTACACGGATCAGTCGTCCTGGTCCCTTTGCAGAAAAACAGCCCCAAAGCATGATGTTTCCACACCCATGCTTCACAGTAGGTATGGTGTTCTTTGGATGCAACTCAGCATTCTTTGTCCTCCAAACACGACGAGTTGAGTTTTTACCAAAAAGTTATATTTTGGTTTCATCTGACCATATGACATTCTCCCAATCCTCTTCTGGATCATCCAAATGCACTCTAGCAAACTTCAGACGGGCCTGGACATGTACTGGCTTAAGCAGGGGGACACGTCTTGCACTGCAGGATTTAAGTCCCTGGCGGCGTAGTGTGTTACTGATGGTAGGCTTTGTTACTTTGGTCCCAGCTCTCTGCAGGTCATTCACTAGGTCCCCCCGTGTGGTTCTGGGATTTTTGCTCACCGTTCTTGTGATCATTTTGACCCCACGGGGTGAGATCTTGCGTGGAGCCCCAGATCGAGGGAGATTATCAGTGGTCTTGTATGTCTTCCATTTCCTAATAATTGCTCCCACAGTTGATTTCTTCAAACCAAGCTGCTTACCTATTGTAGATTCAGTCTTCCCAGCCTGGTGCAGGTCTACAATTTTGTTTCTGGTGTCCTTTGACAGCTCTTTGGTCTTGGCCATAGTGGAGTTTGGAGTGTGACTGTTTGAGGTTGTGGACAGGTGTCTTTTATACTGATAACAAGTTCAAACAGGTGCCATTAATACAGGCAACGAGTGGAGGACAGAGGAGGCTCTTAAATAAGAAGTTACAGGTCTGTGAGAGCCAGAAATCTTGCTTGTTTGTAGGTGACCAAATACTTATTTTCCACCATAATTTGCAAATAAATTCATAAAAAATCCTACAATGTGATTTTCTGGATATTTTTTTCTCATTTTCTCTGTCATAGTTGACGTGTACCTATGATGAAAATTACAGGCCTCTCTCATCTTTTTAAGTGGGAGAACTTGCACAATTGGTGGCTGACTAAATACTTTTTTTCCCCACTGTATATATATATATATATATATATATATATATATATATTCCATCCTATTTCCTTGGAAGATTTAGGCTTTCTGATATTGTATCAATAATAAAAACATTAACTTTTACCCCCCACACCCAGAATCTTTTTGGGTTGCCTCAGGGCAACACTGTGCCATAAGGGTACTAAAACACCAAGGAAAATCGGATCGTTTCAGAACATGTATTAAGTGAAACAGAATAGAAACAAGCACTCTTTTCATAAGAAAATACAAGTTGGACATAAACGAGTATTTAACTGTCTCTTAAACCTGATTATGGGGTCCATTCTTCCTCACTGTCCCTGTCCTCAAGCCCACTGTCCTCACTATTAGTAGGTATGATTCTAACTGCTCGAATAGGCTCATTTCGCCAATCGAAAAGGTTTTCTGTTGCCTGTGGGCAACGATGTGCAGTAGAGGGTTAAGTAATTGGATGGGGATTCTGCAGGCTTGTGATTTGGAAATAAAGCAGAACAAGGGAAGAGCTAGGTTACTCAGTCAGTACTAGGTTTAAGAAACTCTTCCTCAGTTGAATGACAACAATTCCGTTCTGTGCACTTTACTAAGTTACGTGGCAATGCTGGGGTGAAAGTTCAGATGATAATAGTGTTCTTTTGATCTTATCAGAGGGATGATAAAATATTTCAGACATCAACCTTTGTCCCCTTCAAAGCAACTCAAGACATCAATTCACATCACAGTAAAACTGTCAAACTGTTATTTTGATGTGATGCAAATGCAATAATCGGGGGTTGTAAATAACTGCTCCATTTCAATTTGAATTCAATTACAACTTGACTGTCCCCGCAGGTAAATTAATTGTGCAGTCAGGAGTCCAGTACATACAACACAATCTATGCAGAGACGTTGTTCAGCTGTTGTTGGTTGCATGTATTAATGGAATAGGATTGTGGCTGGGTTCACTCTACACCAAACTCATGCATTATCTATTGTCTTAATGCAGTGTTTATGAGCTCAAGGTCACATTAGGAATACTAAATGACTATGAGCCAAGGCAGAAACATCATGCACATTACTGTAAACATACTATGGAAACATTATGCACATTATTGTAAACATACCATGGATATTACTGTAAACATATCATGGCAGAAACATCATGCACATTACTGTAAACATACCATGCACATTACTGTAAACATACAATGGCAGAAACATCATGCACATTACTGTAAACATACAATGGCAGAAACATCATGCACATTACTTTAAATATACCATGGCAGAAACATCATGCATATTAATGTAAACATACCATGGCAGAAACATCATGTACATTACTGTAAACATAACAGTTTAGCTAGATTCACAGTTGAGACGCTTCTCGTTCCAGTAGTGTATAACATTCAGGTATTCACACATGTTTAAAAACCGTACTATGCCATTGTTTGAGATTGCGGGAGGAGCACCCCGGATATGGGGAACCTCGTGATGAAGAGGTTTAAGAAATGGAACAATAGCCACTTTAATAATGTTTGCATATCTTGCATTACTCATCTCATGTGTATATACTGTATTCTATACTATTCTACGGTATCATAGTCCATGCCGCTCTAACATCGCTCGTCCATATGTGTACAGTGAGGGAAAAAAGTATTTGATCCCCTGCTGATTTTGTACGTTTGCCCACTGACAAAGACATGATCAGTCTATAATTTTAATGGTAGGTTTATTTGAACAGTGAGAGACAGAATAACAACAAAAAAATCCAGAAAAACGCATGTCAAAAATGTTATAAATTGATTTGCATTTTAATGAGGGAAATAAGTATTTGACCCCTCTGCAAAACATGATTTAGTACTTGGTGGCAAAACCCTTGTTGGCATATCACAGAGGTCAGACGTTTCTTGTAGATGGCCACCAGGTTTGCACACATCTCAGGAGGGATTTGGTCCCACTCCTCTTTGCAGATCTTCTCCAAGTCATTAAGGTTTCGAGGCTGATGTTTGGCAACTCGAACCTTCAGCTCCCTCCACAGACTTTCTATGGGATTAAGGTCTGGAGACTGGCTAGGCCACTCCAGGACCTTAATGTGCTTCTTCTTGAGCCACTCCTTTGTTGCCTTGGCCGTGTGTTTTGGGTCATTGTCATGCTGGAATACCCATCCACGACGCATTTTCAATGCCCTGGCTGAGGGAAGGAGGTTCTCACCCAAGATTTGACGGTACATGGCCCCGTCCATCGTCCCTTTGATGCGGTGAAGTTGTCCTTTCCCCTTAGCAGAAAAACACCCCCAAAGCATAATGTTTCCACCTCCATGTTTGATGGTGGGGATGGTGTTCTTGGGGTCACAGACGGGCCTGTACATGTGCTTTCTTGAGCAGGGGGACCTTGCGGGCGCTGCAGGATTTCAGTCCTTCACGACGTAATGTGTTACCAATTGTTTTCTTGGTGACTATGGTCCCAGCTGCCTTGAAATCATTGACAAGATCCTCCCGTGTAGTTCTGGGCTGATTCCTCACCGTTCTCATGATCATTGCAACTCCACGAGGTGAGATCTTGCATGGAGCCCCAGGCCGAGGGAGATTGACAGTTATTTTGTGTTTCTTCCATTTGCGAATAATCGCACCAACTGTTGTCACCTTCGCACCAAGCTGCTTGGCGATGGTCTTGTAGCCCATTCCAGCCTTGTGTAGGTCTACAATCTTGTCCCTGACATCCTTGGAGAGCTCTTTGGTCTTGGCCATGGTGGAGAGTTTGGAATCTGATTGATTGATTGCTTCTGTGGACAGGTGTCTTTTATACAGGTAACAAACTGAGATTAGGAGCACTCCCTTTAAGAGTGTGCTCCTAATCTCAGCTCGTTACCTGTATAAAAGACACCTGGGAGCCAGAAATCTTTCTGATTGAGAGGGGGTCAAATACTTATTCCCTCATTAAAATGCAAATCAATTTATAACATTTTTGACATGCGTTTTTCTGGATTTTTTTGTTGTTATTCTGTCTCTCACTGTTCAAATAAACCTACCATTAAAATTATATTTTTTCCCTCACTGTATAGCCAATTGGAATTTGTGGTCTGCATATTTTATCATTTCATTAAGGATACCATCAACACCACATGCCTTTTTGGGTCGGAGGGTTTGTATTTTGTCCTGTAGTTCATTCAATGTAATTGGAGAATCCAGTGGGTTCTGGTAGTCTTTAATAGCTGATTCTAAGATTTGTAATTGATCATGTATATGTTTTTTCTGTTTGTTCTTTGTTATAGAGCCAAAAAGATTGGAGAAGTGGTTTATCCACACATCTCCGTTTTGAATAGATAACTCTTCGTGTTGTTGTTTGTTTAGTGTGCTCCAATTTTCCCAGAAGTGGTTAGATTCTATGGATTTTTCAATTACATTGAGCTGATTTCAGACGTGCTGTTCCTTCTTTTTCCGTAGTGTATTTCTGTATTGTTTTAGTGATTCACCATAGTGAAGGCGTAGGCTCAGGTTTTTGGTTGGATAGGTTTCTCAATTTCATTCTTAGGTTTTTGCATTCTTCATCAAACCATTTGCCATTGTTGTTAATTGTCTTAGGTTGTCTGCTTGAATTTTTTTGATTTGATAGGAAAGCTGTAAGGTCAAATATACTGTTTAGGCTTTCTACTGCCAAGTTTACACCTTCATTATTACAGTGAAATGTTTTGTCCAGGAAGTTGTCTAGAAGGGATTGAAGGGGCATAAGACTGGTTTGGGGGGGGGGCTATATAGGGTGTGGCTAGGGTTAGTTTCGGGAGGGGATTGACTGGTTGGGGTGGGGATGTGGCTGGTGGTGCTGTGGTCTGGGTGTAGGTCCTCTTGGTGTGGGTTCTCTCAGTGCAGGTCCTTGGGGAGGAGGTCTTGCAGTTCTGGGAAGGTGTCTCGCTGGTCTGGGTGGGGTGTCCGTTGCTCTGTTGCTCCTGTGTGAGGTGCTGGGGCTACGGTTGAGGGTGACGTCCTTCAGGGTCCTGGCAAAAGTTGGGAGTGCTGCCTTGTAGAGGTGGACCTGGTCGTAAAGGCTGTTCAAGTCCAGGGTGGAGTGGTGGGCCAGGTAGGCATTAGGTTTTGAGATACAGTCCCAGGAAATGCTTGCATTCACCCGCTGTATGGTGGCAAGGTGAATGTATTTTCGTGGTAGCAGGTTGGAGATAACCACTTGTGCGTTGGGGAAAGTGGAAGAAGCTTTTTCAATCACTCACTTGAGTGCTGTGGGCACCCTTTCCTGCTGGTCCCTAAGGTAATTTGTGCCCGTGTGAATTATAATGTGGCTGGGGGACCCTAGTCTGTCCTCTGACAACAGCTCTAGGGCATGCCTAGTGTTTGGGCATCAGAGTTTAGCCTCTTTGTGTTTGGGAAAAAGTGTATTCTCTTGAATGTATTTGCCACTTGAGTCAATGAGGAACACAATTTCTGGCTTTTGTGTGTCCTCAGTGGATGTGTGGGGGTTGTCAGGAAGACTATTGGGGGAGCTGACAGGGGTGCTGTTAGGAGGGGCTAGGGTCTGTTGGGTTGGTGGGTCCTGTATTGTCTGTCCCATTGGGGTGTTGAGGTTGTGGTCCGGGTCTGAGGTGGGCTGTTCTGCTGGCTTCTCTGGGGGAGTGTCCTGCTCTCTGTCACACCTCAGCTTTCTCACCTCCTCCTTCAGTGCTGTTAGCTGTGCCATGTGTTCCTCTCTCTCCTCCTTAAGTTCTCTCACCTCAGTCCAGAGTGCAGCCAGCTCTTTCAGACAGCTGTCCATCTCCACCTTCAGCCCTCTGGGTCTTGTTGGGGGGGTCTGTTTTGTGGGTCTGTTCTGTCTGGATTGTGTGGACTAGCTCTCTGAGCTCCACCATATCTCTCTACAGCTCTGTGAATTTATCCTCTCAATAATGGAGGAGCAGTGCAGCTGTGGGACCTGGGTGTGTTCAGTGCTGGGGGGGTATATATCCTCCTCTGCAGGACAGTTTGAAGAGGTGTGATCAGACTCACTCAGGATGGGGGAGTCGTCACCGAGAGAGAGCTTTTCCTTTCTTAGTCATTTTAGCAGACGCTCTTATCCAGAGTGACTTACAGTTAGTGAGTGCATACATTATTTATTATTTATTTTTCATACTGGCCCCCCGTGGGAATCGAACCCACAACCCTGGCGTTGCAAACGCCATGCTCTACCAACTGAGCTACATCCCTGCCGGCCATTCCCTCCCCTACCCTGGACGACGCTGGGCCAATTGTGCGCCGCCCCATGGGTCTCCCGGTCGTGGCCGGCTATGACAGAGCCTGGATTCGAACCAGGATTCTAGTGGCACAGCTAGCACTGCGATGCAGTGCCTTAGACCACTGCGCCTACTGCCCTTCTCTTTGATCCCATAAAAGTCCTGCTGGAACTGCTTGAGGATGCCATGCACCATTACTGTCCCAGACTTGTACACGTTGACAGAGGTTGTTTCAATTTCCTCAATGTCTAGTATTCTGAGTTTCCACCCTTGTCCAATACCCTCTCTCTTGACATAGGGGTAGTGTGCTCTTATAGCACTGTGCCATGCCAGGGGATGGTCTGTGTGGAAAATTAAGTTGCTTACATTCCCCTCTTTTAGCAGTCAGCAAATAGTGTCTCTGGATTGTCCTTGAGGAGATTATTTTTGTACTTATTCCATGCAGTGTTATTTTTAATATCCAAGAGGTAACTGTACTGTGATGACCTGTGTACAGGGATAAGCAATAGCGCAGGGGGCTTCAAAGGCCTCTGCATTTGGTTGGGGGAGGCTGTGAAACTCTCCTGCTCAAGAGTTTTCACACTTCTCACTTCACACTTCAGTGCTAATTGAAGTTGCAGCCATGTCTGTTCTGTCCTAGCAGCTTGGTAGCTTAGTAGCCTTATTTACTAAGCTCTATATAACAAAATTATCTAGAGATTATTGTCTTTTACATTTTGGCTTCAGAAGTAGCTTCAGACTGAACATTCCTCACTCAGTTTTGTGTTGGATGGTATTTCCAGGTTTCCGCTGTGTTTCTTCTGCAGGTTTTGGTTTGTTAGAAGTTTTTTCTTGATAGTCCTTGGTAGTAAGAATCCTTTCAGGTAATTTTGTCCAAAATCAATGTTTTAGGTATGGAATTTTGATTTGGTTTGAAGGTCTTGATGTAGATGGTAGAATCCTGTATAAGTCCTTGCGGAAAAAAAATCAAAGTTTATCTATATTTATCCAACTACAATTATATTTTTTACAGAAAAACTCAGGAGCCCATGAGCTCATGAGCTCATGATCTCTCTTTCTCTCTCAATTCAATTCAAGGGACTTTATTGGCATGGGAAACATACACTACCGTTCAAAAGTTTGGGGTCACTTAGGAATGTCCTTGTTTTCGAAAGAAAAGCCATTTTCTTGTCCATTAAAATAACATCAAATTGATCAGAAATACAGTGTAGACATTGTTAATGTTGTAAATGGCTATTGTAGTTGGAAACGGCAGATTTTTAATGGAATATCTACATAGGCGTACAGAGGCCCATTATCAGCAACCATCAGTCCTGTGTTTCAATGGCACGTTATGTTTGCTAATCCAAGTTTATCATTTTAAAAGGCTAATTGATGATTAGAAAACCCTTTTGCAATTATGTTAGCACAGCTGAAAACGGTTGTGCTGATTAAAGAAGCAATAAAACTGGCCTTCTTGAGACTAGTTGAGTATCTGGAGCATCAGCAATTGTGGGTTCGATTACAGGCTTAAAATGGCCAGAAACAAATAACTTTCTTCTGAAACTCATCAGTCTATTCTTGTTCTGAGAAATGAAGGCTATTCCAAGCGAAAAATTGCCAATAAACTGAAGATCTCGTACAATGCTGTGTACTACTCCCTTCACAGAACAGCGCAAACTGGCTCTAACCAGAACAGAAAGAGGAGTGGGAGGCCCCGGTGCACAACTGAGCAAGAGGACAAATACATTAGAGTGTCTAGTTTGAGAAACAGTCACCTCACAGGTCCTCATCTGGCAGCTTCATTAAATAGTACCCGCAAAACACCAGTCTCAATGTCAACAGTGAAGAGGCGACTCCGGGATGTTGACCTACTAGGCAGAGCTGTAAAGAAAAAGCCATATCTCAGACTGGCTAATAAAAACAATAAAATATTAAGATGGGCAGTCTGAGATATGGCTTATGCAAAAGGGAGCACAATAAAATGTATAATATACATTCCTCACTCTCCAACCAAGGTGAACACAATCTATATGAAAACACACTTGATACTTATCCTGAGTGTACAAAACATTAGGAACACCTTCCTAATATTGACTTTGAATACAAGACTGGGAGAGGATTCCTCACACCACCCAGGGTTTCTTATCAAGACCTGATTGAATGGGGTGATCAGTCCTTGGTTCCAAATATTGGGGAAGATGTCTCTGTCCCTCTCTCTGTCCCTCTCTCTCTCTCTCTGTCTCTGTCCCTCCCTCTCTTTCTCTCTGTCTCTGTCCCTCTCTCTGTCCCTCTCTCTGTCTCTGTCTCTGTCCCTCTCTCTGTCCCTCTCTCTCTCTGTCTCTCTCTGTCCCTCTCTCTGTCCCTCTGTCTCCACTCCCCCCTTCCCTCCACTTCCTATCTGCTTTGCTGATATGATAAATCTCGTGCAGCAGATTATGGGGATAACGAAGTAATCAGCTCTCTCTCTCACTCACACACACAAATCATATTTACATTGGCATTGATTATGAGAAAGGATTTCAAGTCAGAAATACAGTAGGATATTGTAATTCATTAGGAATAATTAAAGTCAAAGCAAATCCAACCACAAACCACTTACAGCTACAGAGGTAATTGCCAGATCTGTAATACTTTAGCCAGTTTCCCAATGTTTTTTTATTTTTTTATTTTAGGGGATAGATCAGCTTTAATAGTGCAGATAGATTGTAGATTCCATCAACATAATTGTCTACATCATTTCCAATCCCCCATATATTTTTTTGTAAATATATATATACATATTTTGTAAATATATGTTCCTTTATTATTTTCCCCTAACCCTACCCACCCCTCCCCTAATTGGAGTAAACTAATGGACAACAACACTTAGGCTTCTACTTCCAGCTTATACATACTCTATATACATTTTACGGACACAATGCACCTTACGACAGTTATCTTTTGTTTGTTTTTAATCCCATCCCTAGCCAGTTTTCCTTAGCTAAAGCATAGGAGTTGGCTAAAGTATGTACACATCTGGCAACCAGGCTAGATTGCAGATTAAATGCAAATGCCAGTGTGTTGCTTTGACTCCCATTATTTCTCTGTATCTTAACATGAAGAAAATAGTCAAATGAACACTCAGTGTATTCTGTGTTTGAACTGGAAACCTAGTCTATATTTATTATTGTTTCAGAAGACGGAAATGACTTTCTGACCTTCTCCTCAGCATTGCTTTTTAGTGTCTGTGTTTACAGGCAACAGGGGAATTAGCTCTCATTGCTCTAACTTGTGCTCTCCATCTTGTTTCCTGTCTGCATCATTACTATGAATAAGTGATCCGGCTAGCCTGTTAAGAGGCAGTGGATTAGCTGACGCTAAGTGCCTCCACACTTGAAACACACACACACACACCCGCCCCTTCTCTTCCTAAGAAATAGAGAAAGTGTTATCAGTTGAACCCTGCCCCTCAGTTCCACATGTAAACAGGCTGTATATAAAAGGTTGGACCCATAGAATATGTCTCTACCTCTTGCAGCGTGTGTGTGTGTGTGTGTGTGAGCAAAATCCCCATAGACATATACAGGGCATACACAGTAACACAAACCCAGCCGGTGCCAAGATGCCTGCAGACTTCAACGGACAATGGGTGATGGTCACCAATGAGAACTTTGAGGATATCATGAAGGCCATTGGTAAGCTGTTCTTCTAATGTCTGTTGGAAAATAGGGACCCGAGATCCAGAGAGATACAGACATGCAGAGAGAGACGGTGGAGAGGGAGGGAGGGAAGGGGTGTAGAGTAGAGAGGGAATTGACATAGAAAGAGTGTGTTGTGTGTGCATGCGTGTGTCTGTGCGTGCGTATGTGCATATGTCAATGTGTGTGTGTGTGTGTGTGTGTGCACAAGTGTGTCTGATAGAGAGGGGGATGTCGGAGATAACGTTTGTGTAAAGACTTTATTTAAGTGTGTTAGTGAGTGAGATTGTGATAGACAGCGAGAGTGTGTGTGAGAGAGTGAGTGAGAGAGAGAGAGAGAGAGAGAGAGAGAGAGAGAGAGAGAGAGAGAGAGAGAGAGAGAGAGAGAGAGAGAGAGAGAGAGAGAGAGAGAGAGAGAGAGAAAGGATTCAGTGCGGCTTCATTTACTTATTGAGCTGCTGTCATGGCGACTTAACCTCGACTGTTTGTGGGAATGGCTTCTGCTTGTTACCAGGTCGAATAAAAATAGATTTACTCTTTTATGCATTTTTATCCTCCCCATTCCGGAGAATAAAAAATCTCATCCTGAGCTCTGCCAAGCAGCATCGGGATGTTGCTGGCAAGCAAAGGCCCCTATCCATCCATTCAGCATGGTGTTGATCAACCACAAGTATTTTATTATTCATGACTTTATCTGCAATTCATATCCCTCCCGCTCAACCCAGAAAATCCCCCCAAAAAACAAATCCAAGGCGTCTCATTCCGTGCCACTCTCTCATTTCCATGAGCGGATCGAAAATTACATCCGTATGGGAGGGAGAAAAATATTTGGATGGGTGAATAAAAGAGCTTCATCAAAAAGAGAGACGGGTAGAAATTGAATTTACACTTTGTGGCCAATGCAATATGAATATCAAAATGGAAGAGGTGGTCTCTTTTGCAGGCTCACATTTACCTTATTTAGCTCTATTGCTGGTACAAGGCCATTTTTAAAGAGTGAATGAGAGCTGTCAACAGAGCTGGCCTGAGTGGAATGTTAATTCTAGGACTTGAGCTGGAGTCTCATAACTGAAGAGGAGGACTGGTGGCTTATGCACAAGGGAGCACAATAAAATGTATACTACACATTCCTCACTCTCCAACCAAGGTGAACACAATCTATATGAAAACACACTTGATATTTATCCTGAGTGTACAAAACATTAGGAACACCTTCCTAATATTGACTTTGAATACAAGACTGGGAGAGGAGTTGCACCCCCTTTTACCCTCAGAACATCTTTAAATGTTTACATTGTTGTTTCACTGTGTTTCCTCCAGATATTGACTTTGCCACCCGTAAGATCGCCGCCCACCTGACCCAGACCAAGGTGATCGTCCAGAACGGAGACAAGTTCGAGACCAAAACCTTGAGCACCTTCAGGAACTACGAGGTCAACTTCACCGTCGGGGAGGAGTTTGAGGAGGTCACTAAGGGACTGGACAACAGGACGATCCAGGTAGGACCACAACCACTATGACCACGTCAGAGAGACACTGTCACTGCACTCAGTCCTAACCGGCTCCAAACCCTAACCTTTACCCTCTCCATCATGTTCTCTCCTTTTAGTCTATTCCACCATTTTTTATAGGTTTTCATCTCCTGCTTTCCCCTGAGTTTGTTAATGCATATGGTATGGTGACATAGCCCTCACACACATAGCCCACAATCCAAGCATCTTAAAAGGTTTGGTGCAGTCTCTCTCAGATTAGAAAACAATAGACAGCCATAAGCACTGCTGTGGGTTGTTGACCCTGGATTTATGGAAACATACACAAATGTATTCAGCCTGGACTCAGGGGTAGACGTAACATAGCAAGCAAAAATCCGGGACACTCAAATTAGTATGATATGTTACATTTGGTATGGTATGTATTAATTTATGGATATCCAACATCCATTTCGTATGATATGTTACAAATTACAATTCGTATGATATGTTACGAATTACAATTAGTACACACAACCTTTCGGTTGCCAGACGTTCACGTAATATGCCCACTCATCCACCCCGACCAACTACCCTCCTTTTGTTTTTGCCTTAAGTAACCTTCTGTCTTATGTAACAATGCCAAACGTAACATATACTAATTTGAGTGTCCCAGATTTTCATTTACTATGTTACGTCTAGTCTATGCTACCGGCCTGATATCGTAGCTGTGGGGCATTTGGGCAAATGTGTGTCTACGGTACGCTGACTGTTGTGTGTGTGTGTGTGTATGTGTGTGTTCTTCAGACACTGGTTACCTGGGATGGAGACAAGTTGGTGGCTGTGCAGAAGGGAGAGAAGGCCAACCGTGGCTGGAAGCATTGGATAGAAGGAGACCTGCTATACCTGGTGAGAGAGAGGAAGATGGAGGGAGGGGGGTTAGAGACAGACAAGAGAGAGAGAGAAATGTCCTAGACTTCAACTTGAACATACAGAACATTACAGGTTCTTCATACCTAAGACAACAGAAGCTCTATTCCCCAAACTCAACTCTAAGGGGAACAATGAAAAAATGCAGTGGAACTGGCTTCGAGGTCCAGAGTTGAGTTTAAGGGTTTATGTTATTTGATTGTCTCATTGTCTTTCTGTCCATCTCTTCTTCTTTCAGGAGATCCACGTTGAAGACAAAGTCTGCAAACAAGTATTCAAGAAGAAACCCTGAAACATCTGACATAACCTTATTTATTGTAACATTACCTTCATGTGTTTCTGCCTGCATAATTATGTTATGTATTTATGATGTGATCGTACATACATTTAATAAATACTTAATTCAACCCAAGCAGATGGGATGCATTGACTTTGGTCTATAAATTACAGTTTTTCTCGATTGCTAAGACACATTTCTTGAAAGCTGCTCTCCTTTTCTCTTAACTGTGAACACAAAACCCAATTTTCAAGCTACATTCACAAAACCTCAGACTCTTCTTGCAAAACCAAACTTTCACCTCAAAACAGTTCAATCTGTGCTCAAAACTGAACTATGTTGTCAAATCGTGCCCCGAGTCAATCAAAATAAAAAACACTACTGAACAGTCACTAAACACTACGTAGAAAAATAGAAAACACAATGCTCAGGACATGAAGCTGGAGAAATAAATGTTTATTGTTCACTGTAGGCTAAATGTGCCGAAATCTTGTGCATTTACATGTAGCACTTGTAAAAACAAACAGAAATCTTGTGCGTTTGCCACTTGTGTACAGTAAGCCCATGTAAAAATAAAGTACAAAAATATACAAATAAGTGCATTACTCAGCCACAGCATCATGTCTCCGTACTGGGTCAGGCCACAGGACTTCATCCACATCACAGGCCACATTTTGTCTGGCCAGGCAACGGGGGAAAAAAACCCTGGCATGCCGTATCCAGGCTTGGCATGCCTCCACACCTATGTCACCACAGGCAAGTCCCATGGCTTGCAGGAGATTTACCCTGGTGTAAGGTTGGCGTTCATATACCTTCCACCGCCATGAGGAGAAGAATTCCTCAATGGGGTTTAGGAAAGGGGAGTACGGTGGAAGGCAAAGATTGATAAAACCTTGGTTCATATTGTACCACTCTCTAACCTGGAGGGCTCTGTGAAAACTCACATTGTCCCAAACAACAACATAGATGGGATGCTCATCCTGCTGCCCTAACAAAGCATCTCGCATGTGATTGAGGAAAATGAGGAGCTGGTGAGTGTTGTAGGGCCCCAGGTTGGCATGATGGTGGACAACCCCATGATTGCTGATGGCAGCACATAATGTGACATTGCCACCACGCTGCCCAGGAACACCAACAATGGCCCGATGGCCAATCACATTACGGCCTCTCCTTCTCCTTTTGGTGAGATTAAACCCAGCTTCATCCATGTAGACGTATTGATGGGGTCTTTCCATTGCATCCAGTTGAAAAACCCTCTGTAGAAATAGATATAGTTTTGTAAGTGATACGGAAAAAGTGATTTAGGCCACTACAGTAAATCACTACTTAGAGTAATCAACATTGAATGTGTCTGGATATATGCCAACCTGTACATACTGGAATCTTTGCTCTTTGACTCTGTCTGAGTTGCGATCAAAGGGCACTCTGTATAGCTGTTTCATGCTCAGTCTGTTGCGCTTGAGGACACGATCAACAGTAGAGGCTGACACTGTTGATACCCTCAAAATTTTAATGGTCCTCAATGATCTTCTGCTGAATTTAGCTCAGTTTAATGGCATTGTTCTCACGGACCATATCAACAATTAGGGTCTCTTGGTGTGGGGAGAACATACCTGTCCTCCCACCCCCATGTGGCAGTCTTTCAATTCTACAAAAAGAGAACATGGAGTTACAAAAAATATACATGGAATACTAGGCCTACAAACAGTTAGACCAACCCTCCATTACAATACTACAGTACATTGGTACAGTGATGTACTGAAACATATATTTACTTACAGTATACTGTGGTACAGTATATAGTATGTCATACAGTAATTGCTGTCAACATTTACATACTGTACTATAATGTCAAAAAAAGGTAATTACCTGTTCTCTTCTCTAAATCTTCGGATTATGGTGGACACAGTGAATCTACTGATGTTTGGTTGTACCCTTTGTCCAGCCTCCCTCATGTTCATACCATGGACAAGAACATGGTCAATCACAGTAGCTCTGATTTCATCAGATATTACTGTTCTTTGTCTTCGCTGACCACCTCGAACACCTCGACCTCCTCTCACACGAACTCTTCCTCTCAGATTTCTATCCATTGTAGGGCCTCACAAACCAGTGCTCTCTGAACTGGCTTACTGTATATGTTCCCTCACATCATTAGCCACAAGTGTGATCAATTTTGAGTTGTTGTGTTCAAGTGGTGACACATGTGCTCTAATTGTGTTTGACTTTTGTCACCTGTGCTCACCATTATGCAGCACGGGTGCATCACAATGAAAATGTGTTGGCAAGTTATGTCTAAACAGGTGAAAAGTGCTTATGGTTTTGCCAAAAGAGTGATTGATTCAATCAGTGGGTTCAGGCAACTGAGCATTTGGTTCAGACAATAGGGTTTAGTGTTTTAGCAATTGAGAAAAACTGTAAATGAATATTTATATGGGTGTATATTGACCATAGGTAACAGTACTTGCAAATAAACACAAACAATATTAACTTTTAAAAACATAACATACTGTAACTTCTCAAATTAGCATGTTATTGTGAGAGTACAGAACTATCAATCGAAAACATTGTACATTGTACAGTAGATGACCAGAAGAAGACATATATGAATAGCGTACAGTATACGTTGTTAATCAGTTGGGTTGTGAAGGCCTGCGACCTTCTCTCCTACTTCACAAGGACAGATCTAAGTGATTATCATTGACAGAACACCAGGTCACCAGGTCTACGGAACCTTTGAACATGCAACAGTGAGGAGGTGTGGACTTTGAATACTGGGAGAGGATTCCTCACACCACCCAGGGTTTCTTATCAAGACCTGATTGATTTGAAAACCTCAACAGAGGCTGCAGTTAAATGATTTAAAGTAGAACACATCAACCATAAAGCATCATAAGCATAGAGCTGGGAGCATATAACATTCTAATTGTTATCACACAAGTATGTGATTGCTTAGTTGGTTGGAAGGTGCTTCTTGCAACACCAGCATGGATGTATCTCTGCATGGACTGTACAGGGTAAGCCTAATACACATCTGCAAACTATTCAGTCATCAAGTTAGTGTATTTATACACATAGGAAACAGGGAGATAATTTGTACAAATAGGACATTTGTGAATGTTTAAGATGTTCAAATTAATTATTATCTTTATTATTCATTCATTTATTCGTTTTTATTAATATATATCTTTTTTGAAGGGGTGAGTAAGTAGCCTACATGCAATTACCTGAGTTTGCCTGTAGCCAGCATCCGTCCATACATTTCTCTGTAACCTACATACAGACTGCATAGTATGGTCATGTTAGGTACAGCCTGGACAAGTTCTCTACCGGATCTTGTGAAGTGCAGCCAGGAAGCTCCATAGAATCCACGTCGCCAAGAAGACTCTCCGCTCCAAACCAGTCTACCAGCCCGACTTGTGTCTCAGGGTGGCCGGGCACTTTGAGCAAACACTACCCGCAGACGTGGAAACATGGTAAGGAACTTAAAACATAGATTTAGAATGAAGATCTGCCGCCGCTCAGGGCAGTAGATTTACAGTGGGGAAAAAAAGTATTTAGTCAGCCACCAATTGTGCAAGTTCTCCCACTTAAAAAGATGAGAGAGGCCTGTAATTTTCATCATAGGTACACGTCAACTATGACAGACAAAATGAGAAAGAAAATCCAGAAAATCACATTGTAGGATTTTTTATGAATTTATTTGCAAATTATGGTGGAAAATAAGTATTTGGTCAATAACAAAAGTTTCTCAATACTTTGTTATATACCCTTTGTTGGCAGTGACACAGGTCAAACGTTTTCTGTAAGTCTTCACAAGGTTTTCACACACTGTTGCTGGTATTTTGGCCCATTCCTCCATGCAGATCTCCTCATGAGCAGTGATGTTTTGGGGCTGTCGCTGGGCAACACAGACTTTCAACTCCCTCCAAAGATTTTCTATGGGGTTGAGATCTGGAGACTGGCTAGGCCACTCCAGGACCATGAAATGCTTCTTACGAAGCCACTCCTTCGTTGCCCGGGCGGTGTGTTTGGGATCATTGTCAAGCTGAAAGACCCAGCCACGTTTCATCTTCAATGCCCTTGCTGATGGAAGGAGGTTTTCACTCAAAATCTCACGATACATGGCCCCATTCATTCTTTCCTTTACACGGATCAGTCGTCCTGGTCCCTTTGCAGAAAAACAGCCCCAAAGCATGATGTTTCCACCCCCATGCTTCACAGTAGGTATGGTGTTCTTTGGATGCAACTCAGCATTCTTTGTCCTCAAACACGACGAGTTGAGTTTTTACCAAAAAGTTCTATTTTGGTTTCATCTGACCATATGACATTCTCCCAATCCTCTTCTGGATCATCCAAATGCACTCTAGCAAACTTCAGACGGGCCTGGACATGTACTGGCTTAAGCAGGGGGACACGTCTGGCACTGCAGGATTTGAGTCCCTGGCGGCGTAGTGTGTTACTGATGGTAGGCTTTGTTACTTTGGTCCCAGCTCTCTGCAGGTCATTCACTAGGTCCCCCCGTGTGGTTCTGGGATTTTTGCTCACCGTTCTTGTGATCATTTTGACCCCACGGGGTGAGATCTTGCGTGGAGCCCCAGATCGAGGGAGATTATCAGTGGTCTTGTATGTCTTCCATTTCCTAATAATTGCTCCCACAGTTGATTTCTTCAAACCAAGCTGCTTACCTATTGCAGATTCAGTCTTCCCAGCCTGGTGCAGGTCTACAATTTTGTTTCTGGTGTCCTTTGACAGCTCTTTGGTCTTGGCCATAGTGGAGTTTGGAGTGTGACTGTTTGAGGTTGTGGACAGGTGTCTTTTATACTGATAACAAGTTCAAACAGGTGCCATTAATACAGGTAACGAGTGGAGGACAGAGGAGCCTCTTAAAGAAGAAGTTACAGGTCTGTGAGAGCCAGAAATCTTGCTTGTTTGTAGGTAACCAAATACTTATTTTCCACCATAATTTGCAAATAAATTCATAACAAATCCTACAATGTGATTTTCTGGATTTTTTTTTCTCAATTTGTCTGTCATAGTTGACGTGTACCTATGATGAAAATTACAGGCCTCTCTCATCTTTTTAAGTGGGAGAACTTGCACAATTGGTGGCTGACTAAATACTTTTTTTCCCCACTGTAGGCTATTATTTTTCATTGAGAGGTGTATTGCTTTTTTTTACGATTGTTAACCGATTGAAAACGTAAATGTACACCACATCCAATGAATTAGCTTATGCCTTGCTAGTTGTGAATGATCGAGCATTTGAAGATATTGCAGAAACTCGAGAAATGGCAACAGTGTAACAATAACAATATGGTATTCAAAAGAGTCATGAAGACTCCGATCAATTGGTAATCTAAGAGCAGTTACAAAATATGCTAGTACTTCAATCTGCAACTTTATATAAATACTTTTTTCTAAACTACTTTATCGCAAATGGCTACTTCCTGGGAATTTTCAGATCAGAGCAAGTCATTCATGCACCTCAAATGTGGTGGAATGAGCTTCAGTAAACAGACACGCCCCCATATTAAACAGCTCCACACGCTGAACAGTTGATGTGGTTCCACTTTGTGTAACGTTGTATCTACAGTAGGCCTACAAGCGTATAGCTGTTAGAGGTCGGATATACTTAAAGTTTTATTGATAGTCAGACATTAAAAAGGTAAGTGCATCCTACCAGTTTCTTTCAAAACACACTTGTCTCAAATCTGGTCTCTGTCAAATCAGATGTTTTATTTCTTGTTCCCGTTCAACTGATCTGCATATAAATAGGAGTAAAGAGTCATCTGGTTAATATCAAAATAGAATACTGTGTCTTGTATTGGTTAAATGAGGAGTAAGAGGTAGATTATGACTTAATACATTGGGTTCTCTCCCTCTGTCCCTCTCAGTCACTCCGGTTGGACATCAAGCGGAAGCTGACCGATCGATCAGACCGTGTGAAGAGTGTGGACCTGCACCCAACTAAACCATGGATGATTGCCAGCCTGTACAATGGCAGTGTCTGTGTCTGGAACCACGAGACACAGGTATACGACATTCATTCTCATTTCATTTGTTAGGATTCAGCCCTTATTCATTCATTCATTGTAGACCTTGCTGCAGGTTATGTTCTTGAGTGAAATATGAATGGATTGTTTCTCTATGATGATGATGACCATGAGGCTGATGCTTCGTTTGAATCCCATGTCTGTGTAGACCCTGGTGAAGAAATTTGAGGTGTGTGACCTGCCTGTGAGAGTGGCTAAGTTTGTGGCCAGGAAGCACTGGGTCATCGCTGGAGCAGTAAGTGTTATAACACCCTTATAACTGCTTTTAATGCATCTATCTATCCTATTCTATTCAGAGTTCAGTGTTTTCTCATATCTCTCTCTCTGAATGATGCAATATTTTGACCTTCTCCACCCTCTCTCCCTTCACCTTCTCCTCACCCTCTCTCTCGCTCTTCTCTGGTCCTCCCCAGGATGACATGCAGATCCATGTGTTTAACTACAACACTCTGGAGAGAGCTCACGTTTGAGGCCCACTCTGACTACCTCCGCTGCATCGCAGTCCACCCAACACAACCTTATATCCTTACCAGCAGTGGTATGTTGTGTTTATGTCTGTCTGTCTCTTTTTCTCTCTCTCACGCTCTCTCGCTCTCTATACATACATACATACATACATACATACATACATACATAAATTACAAACATCAACCATAGAATATTGTGAACATGATCATGTGTGTGTGTCCAGATTACATGCTGATCAAGCTGTGGGACTGGGACAGGAAGTGGGTGTGTGGTCAGGTATTCGAGGGCCACACCCACTATGTCATGCAGATTGTCATCAACCCTAAAGACAACAACCAGTTCACCAGCGCCTCCCTGGACAGGACCATTAAGGTACATACAGTACACACACACACACACACACACACACACACACACACACACACACACACACACACACACACACACACTCTCATCTTTGTGCTTGTAGCACTACAGTTGTTGGTTTGATTATTATTATTATTATGTTGAAGTGCTTATAGATGTGTAATATATGTTTCATGAATTATATACAGTTGTTGTAAGTCGTTACCACTGCACTTCAGTAATACACTGACGTATTATTTGGCCCTTGGCTGTTGCAGGTGTGGCAGCTGGGTTCTTCCACCCCTAACTTCAGTCTGGAGGGCCATGAGAAAGGAGTAAACTGTATTGACTACTACAGTGGAGGGGACAAGCCCTACCTTATATCAGGAGCTGACGACCACCTGGTCAAGATCTGGGACTACCAGGTACACAGTTTATATGCACATGTACACACAGTTTATATACACATGTACACATAGTTTTTCACACACTCTCAAACACAGAATGAAACACACATATGCATATGCACACCACACACACTTTCCAGATCAGAAGATACACACAAGCACCACTTGAGGTGTTACGCGTCTGTACTAGTGATCATATATATATTGAGTTGACTGATTCTACTCTATTCCTCTCCACTACCTCCAGAATAAGACATGTGTGCAAACTCTAGAGGGCCATGCCCAGAATGTGTCCTGTGTCAGCTTTCACCCTGAGCTGCCAATCATCCTCACTGGCTCTGAGGACGGTGGGTAGTGTAGTGTTTACCTTATCCCTTTGGAATGGAATAACAAAGTGTTTACCTATGTTATATCATAGTAATACCATTTTACAGTTGTAACATTGTACCATGGTAATAACATGGTGTTTTATTGTCATGTTGACTAGTTCCTGTCTTCCCTGGATCCTTTATGTTTGACCACCCTCTCACATGTAACTCTTTCGCTCCTCCCATCTTTCGTCTCCTAATGGACATACAGGCATAGTGAGAGTCTGGCATTCCAGCACGTACCGCCTGGAGAACACACTGAACTATGGGATGGAGCGTGTGTGGTGTGTGTGTGGCCAGCGAGGCGCCAACAGTGTGGCGCTGGGATATGATGAAGGCAGCATCATCATCAAGGTACCAACTTAAGGAAACTCTAAACTTCACATCTAGAACAGTGTGGTGTCAGTGATCAGATTATTAGTACTGTTGGCAATCATATAGAATGTTTGTATTGTTTTCATACAGGATCAGTTTGATTCTGGAGGCCTACATATCACCCATGTATGTCCAAGTTCTATGTTCAGCACAAGTTGAAATATTATGATTTAACATCACTCCTTCTCTTCTTCACTCTCTCCCCCCTCTTCTCCCTCTCTCTCCTCACCCCCCTTCCCCATCTCCCCCCTCCCTCCCTCTCTCTCCTCACCCCCTTCCCCATCTCCCCCCTCCCTCCCTCTCTCTCCTCACCCCCTTCCCCATCTCCCCCCTCCCTCCCACTCTCTCCTCACCCCCTTACCCATCTCCCCCTCCCTCCCTCCCTCCCTCCCTCAGTTGGGCCGTGAGGAGCCAGCCATGTCTATGGACTCTAACGGTAAGATAATGTGGGCCAAACACTCTGAGGTGACAACCTGAAGGCCATGGGAGAGGCTGAGATACAGGATGGAGAGAGGCTGTCCCTGGCTGTCAAAGACATGGGCAGCTGTGAGATCTATCCCCAGACCATCCAGCACAACCCCAATGGCAGGTCAGTGTGTGCGTGTGCTACCATGTTTGTGTGCATGTGTGTACTAGTTGCTCATCAAATGTAAAAAAGTGTGTGTGTATATAAAGTACCAGTCAAAAGTTTGGACACACCTACTCATTCAATGGTTTTTCTTTATTTTTACTATTTTCTACATTGTAAAATGAAAGTGAAGACATCAAAACTATGAAATAACACATATGGAATCATGTAGTAACCTTTGCCTTGATGACAGCTTTGCACACTCTTGGCATTCTCTCAACAAGCTTCATGAGGAACGCTTTTCCAACAGTCTTGAAGGAGTTCCCACATATGCTGAGCACTTGTTGGCTGCTTTTCCTTCACTCTGCGGTCCAACTCATCCCAAACCATCTCAATTGGTTTGAGGTCGGGTGATTGTGGAGGCCAGGTCATCTGATGCAGCACTCCATCACTCTCCTTCTTGGTCAAATAGCCCTTACACAGCCTGGAGGTGTGTTTTGGGTCATTGTCCTGTTGAAAAACAAATGATAGACCCACTAAGTGCAAACCAGATGGGATGGCGTATCACTGTAGAATGCTGTAGTAGCCATGCTGGTTAAGTGTGCCTTGAATTCTGAATAAATCACTGACAGTATCACCAGCAAAGCACCCCCACACCATCACACCTCCTCTTCCATGCCTCACGGTGGGAATCACACATGAGGCGATCATCCGTTCACCTACTCTGCGTCTCAAAGACACGGGGGTTGGAACCAAAAATCACAAATTTGTACTCATCAGACCAAAGGACAGATTTCCACTGGTCTAATGTCCATTGCTCGTGTGTCTTGGCCCAAGCAAGTCTCTTCTTCTTATTGGTGTCCTTTAGTAGTGGTTTCTTTGCAGCAATTTGACCATGAAGGCCTGATTCACGCAGTCTCCTCTGAACAGTTGATGTTGAGATGTGTCTGTTACTTGAACTCTGTGAAGCATTTATTTGGGCTGCAATTTCTGAGGCTGGTAACTCTAATGAACTTAGCCTTTTCTGTAGCGGTCCTCATGAGAGCCAGTTTCATCATAGCTCTTGATGGTTTTTGCGACTGCACGTGAAGAAACTTACAAAGTTCTTGACATTTTCTTGATTGACTGACTTTCATGCCTTAAAGTAATGATGGACTGTCGTTTCTCTTTGCTTATTTGAGCTGTTCATGCCATAGCATGGACTTGGTCTTTTACCAAATAGGGCTATCTTCTGTAGATAGCCCAAATAGGGCTATTCCTTGTCACAACAGAACTGATTGGCTCAAACGCATTAAGAAGGAAAGAAATTCCACAAATTAACTTTTAACAAGGCACACCTGTTAATTGAAATGCATTCCAGGTGACTACCTCATGAAGCTGGTTGAGAGAATGCCAAGAGTGTGCAAAGCTGTCATCAAGGCAAAGGGTGGCTACTTTGAAGAATCTCAAATATAAAATGTATTTTGATTTGTTTAACACTTTCTTGGTTACTACATGATTCCATATGTGTTATTTCATAGTTGATGTCTTCACTATTATTCTACAATGTAGAAAATAGTAAAAATAAAGAAAAACCCTTGAATGAGTAGGTGTGTTCAAACTTTTGACTGGTACTGTATACAGTCGTGGTCAAAAGTTTTGAGAATGACACAAATACTAATTTTCACAAAGTCTGCTGCCTCAGTTATGATGATGGCAATTTGCATATACTCCAGAATGTCATGAAGAGTGATCAGATGAATTGCAATTAATTGCAAAGTCCCTCTTTGCCATGAAAATGAACTTCATCCCCAAAAAACATTACCACTGCATTTCAGCCCTGCCACAAAAGGACCAGCTGCCATCATGTCAGTGATTCTCTCGTTAACACAGGTGAGAGTGTTGACGAGGACAAGGCTGGAGATCATTCTGTCATGCTGATTGAGTTAGAATAACAGACTGGAAGCTTTAAAAAGAGGGTGGTGCTTGAAATCATTGTTCTTCCTCTGTTAACCATGGTTACCTGCAAGGAAACACGTGCCGTCATCATTGCTTTGCACAAAAAGGGCTTCACAGGCAAGGATATTGCTGCTAGTAAGATTGCACCTAAATCAACCATTTATCGGATCATCAAGAACTTCAACGAGAGAGGTTCAATTGTTGTGAAGAAGGCGTCAGGGCGCCCAAGAAAGTCCAGCAAGCACCAGGACCGTCTTCTAAAGTTGATTCAGCTGTGGGATCGGGGCACCACCAGTGCAGAGCTTGCTCAGGAATGGCAGCAGGCAGGTGTGAGTGCATCTGCACGCACAGTGAGGCGAAGACCTTTGGAGGATGGCCTGGTGTCAATAAGGGCAGCAAAGAAGCCACTTCTCTCCAGGAAAAACATCAGGGACAGTCTGATTTTCTGCAAAAGGTACAGGGATTGGACTGCTGAGGACTGGGGTAAAGTCATTTTCTCTGAATCCCCTTTCCGATTGTTTGGGGCATCCGGAAAACACCTTGTCAGGATAAGACAAGGTGAGCGCTACCATCAGTCCTGTGTCATGCCAACAGTAAAGCATCCTGAGACCATTAATGTGTGGGGTTGCTTCTCAGCCTAGGGAGTGGGCTCACTCACAATTTTGCCTAAGAACACAGCCATGAATAAAGAATGGTAGCAACACATCCTCCAAGAGCAACTTTTCCCAACCATCCAAGAACAGTTTGGTGACGACCAATGCCTTTTCCAGCATGATGGAGCACCTTGCCATAAGGCAAAAGTGATATCTAAGAACAAAACATCGACATTTTGGGTCCATGGCCAGGAAACTCCCCAGACCTTAATCCCATTGAGAACTTGTGGTCGATCCTCAAGAGGCGGGTGGACAAACAAAAACCCACAAATTCTGACAAACTCCAAGCATTGATTATGCAAGAATGGGCTGCCATCAGTCAGGATGTGGCCCAGAAGTTAATTGACAGCATGCCAGGGCGGATTGCAGAGGTCTTGAAAAAGAAGGGTCAACACTGCAAATATTGACTCTTTGCATAAACTTAATGTAATTGTCAATAAAAGCCTTTGACATTTATGGAATGCTTGTAATTATCCTTCAGTATACCATAGTAACATCTGACAAAAATATCTCATAACACTGAAGCAGCGAACTTTGTGAAGACCAATACTTGTGTCATTCTCAAAACTTTTGACCACGACTGTATACACACACACAGTATGTCATTTAGCGTAGCAGATGCTCAAAGCGACTTACAGTCATGCGTGCATACATTTTTATTTATGGGTGGCCCCGGGAATCGAACCCACAATCCTGGTGTTGCAAGCGTCATGCTCTACCAACTGAGCCTTACAGGACCACAAATATACAGTATATGTGTGTGTGTGTGTCAGTGGAGGCTGCTGAGGGGGAGGACGGCTCATCATAATTGCTGAAATGGAGTGGTTTACATGTGATTGATACCATTCCATTCCATTGACTCCATTCCAGCTATTACTATGAGCTGTCCTCCCCTCAGCAGCCTCCACTGGTGTCTGATCACACACTAACTAGTGTGTGTGTGTGTGTGTGTGTGTGTGTATGTGTGTGTGTGTGCTGCAGGTTTGTGGTGGTGTGTGGGGATGGAGAGTACATTATCTACACTGCGATGGCCCTGAGGAACAAGAGCTTCGGTTCAGCACAGGAGTTTGTCTGGGCCCACGACTCCTCAGAGTAAGTCAAGTCAACCGCAACCTGACCACTCATACAAGTCCTCTATGGACCATCCATGGTTTAGTCTGGTCAGGCTGACTTAACCGCTTTTGTTTCTATGGCAGGTATGCTACTCGGGAGAGCACCAGCATGGACAAAATCTTCAAGAACTTCAAGGAGAAGAAGTCTTTTAAACCAGATTTTGGGGCAAAAGGTGAGACAAACACATCAGATTTGATCCAGTATCTGGTCAACTGACTCCCTCTGTGTGTGTGCGTGTGCATGCAGGTACATGTAGATGATATGCTGATGTGTTATAACTAACTATATGTATGTGTCATCCCCTACAGGTATCCATGGTGGGTTATTGCTGGGCATGAGGTCATTGAATGGTCTGGCCTTCTACAACTGGGAGAACACAGAACTGGTCCAGCCGCATTGAGATCCAGCCTAAACATGTGAGTCGGCTACAGTAGTTAAACTGTTAATAATCCACTTTTGATCAGATCAACTTTCAGACAAGTGGCCATTTACAGATTATAGCAGGTCCAGGCAGCACCTAGCTCAGGTCAATCCTTGTCAACAAGCAGAGGGTGAGAAGCCACTCACAGCGACCCAACCCTCCTCTAACCTCCTCCGCACAGCGACCCAACCCTTCTCTAACCCCCTCCCCACAGCGATCCAACCCTCCTCTAACCTCCTCCCCACAGCGACCCAACCCTCCTGTAACCTCCTCCCCACAGCGACCCAACCCTCCTCTAAACCCCTCTCCATAACGACCCAACCCTCCTGTAACCCCCTCTCCACAACGACCCAACCCTCCTGTAACCCCCTCTCCACAACGATCCAACCCTCCTCTAACCTCCTCCCCACAGCGACCCAACCCTCCTGTAACCTCCTCCCCACTGCGACCCAACCCTCCTGTAACCCCCTCTCCACAATGACCCAACCATCCTCTAAACCCATCTCCACAACGACCCAACCCTCCTCTAAACCCCTCTCCACAACGACCCAATCCTCCTCTAAACCCCTCTCCACAACGACCCAACCCTCCTCTAAACCCCTCTCCACAACGACCCAACCCTCCTGTAACCCCCTCTCCACAACGACCCAACCCTCCTCTAAACCCCTCTCCACAACGACCCAACCCTCCTCTAAACCACTCTCCACAACGACCCAACCTTCCTCTAACCTCCTCCCCACAGCGACCCAACCCTCCTGTAACCTCCTCCCCACTGCGACCCAACCCTCCTGTAACCCCCTCTCCACAATGACCCAACCCTCCTCTAAACCCCTCTCCACAACGACCCAACCCTCCTCTAAACCCCTCTCCACAACGACCCAACCCTCCTGTAACCCCCTCTCCACAACGACCCAACCCTCCTCTAAACCCCTCTCCACAACGACCCAACCCTCCTCTAAACCACTCTCCACAACGACCCAACCCTCCTCTAAACCCCTCTCCACAACGACCCAACCCTCCTCTAAACCCCTCTCCACAACAACCCAACCTTTCTCTATAGAACTATGTACTGTACCTGTCGGTCTAAAATACTGGTGTTGTATTGACTCCCTGTCTGTCTGCTATAGAACTATGTACTGTACCTGTCGGTCTAAAATATTGGTGTTGTATTGACTCCCTGTCTGTCTGCTATAGAACAATGTGCCTTTTGGGCTACATCCCTAAGGATGACCGTCTGTACCTGGGTGATAAGAGGGGATCAGTGGTCTAAGGCACTGCATCGCAGTGCTAGCTGTGCCACTAGAGATCCTGGTTCGAGTCCAGGCTCTGTCGCAGCCGGCCGCGACCGGGAGACCCATGGGCGGCGCACAATTGGTCCAGCGTCGTCCAAGGTAGGGGAGGGTTTGGCCGGCAGGCATGTGGGTTCGTTTCCCACAGGGGGCCAGTATGAAAAAAACACAAAAAAAACATGTATGCATTCACTAACTGTAAGTGGCTCTGGATAAGAGCGTCTGCTAAATGACTAAAATGTCAATGTAAATAAGGAGCTGAACATCGTCACTTACTCTCTGCTGGTGTCGATGCTGGAGCATCAGACTGCTGTAATGAGGAGGGACTTTGGGATGGCCGACAGTATCCTGCCCACAATCCCTAAAGAGATGAGGACCAGAGAAACAGGTGAGACTGGGAGGGTGGGTGTATTTTTACATTGGTATGTGTCTTAACACACACTGTGTGTGTGTGTGTGTGTGTGTGTGTGTGTGTGTGTGTGTGTGTGTGTGTGTGTGTGTGTAACCCTTTCTCTTATCTCTCTCTCTCTCTACAGGGTTTCAGGCAGCAGGCCCTGGCTGTGTCCACAGACTCAGAACACAGGTTTGAGTTGGCTCTGCAGCTAGTAGAACTGAAGATCACCTACCAGCTGGCTGTAGAAGCCGAGGTGAGACATCACGTAAAGGGAAAGACTGGGAAAAATGTTGACAAACTGGGAATTATAGCAGTCTTGGAATGCAAGGTAATAATTGAGAAATGTAGGGCCAAATGTGGATATTTGGAGACAAATTTGGATACATATTTGGAGACATACTGTACATTATAAGATGACATGAGAATAACTGTAGGAAATGATATATCTTATATTTTTAACTAATCAAAAGCATAGGGAATATGTCTTCTATTCTGTGTTTGTGATGAATGTCTTTCTAACATGGCCTACCTGTTCCCCCTCCCTTTCTCTCTCTCTCCACATATCCTCTTCTCATCTCTCCCTGGCACGGTGCCCTCCAGTCGGAGCAGAAGTGGAAGCAGCTGGCAGAGCTGGCCACCACTAAGTGCCAGTTTGGCCTGGCCCAGGACTGTCTGCACAATGACCAGGACTATGGAGGGCTGCTGCTGCTGGCCACAGCCTCGGGCAACGCCAGCATGGTGGGCAAGCTGGCAGAGGGGGCAGAGAGAGACGGCAAGACCAACGTGGCTTTCCTCACCTATTTCCTCCAGGGGAAGTAAGTGTGTTTAGGGAGAGAAGGGTGTGGGGGTGGATGTTACAGAGAGAGATGAGGAGGAGTGAGCAGAGAGTACTGGCCGGTGATTAGGTTGAACTTTTCTATGTACATCATCATCATCATCATCATCATCATCTGTCAATACATTGTTCTTATCGTTTAATCATTGATAATTCATTATTGGATCTTGGTGCGCTTTATAAGTTTATGATCTAGATCTGTATGTGTCAATGTCATTGGTTTCATCATTAATCATTTTATCTCCAAATTTCTGTTCTGTTTATTCCTTCCAGACTGGACAAATGTCTGGAGCTCCTCGTTAAAACCAGCCGGCTGCCAGAGGCAGAACATACCTGTCCAGCCATGTGTCTAGGTACAGCACTGGCAGGTTGACGTTTATTATCATGAATCTTGCCCTGCAGGCAGAACTGATCAATTGCAGCTGGCCCATCTAGCGGAAACGTCAAAATTGGCTATATTGTAAAAATTTATTGAAACAAAAAAAATGGGTCTTAATTTAAGGTTAAGTATTTGGGTTAGCATTATGGTTAAGGTTAGAATTAGGTTTAAAATCTGATTTTATGACTTTGTGGCTATACCAGCTAGTGACCACTCTGCAGAGCTGCCTCCAGAAACTCTAACCTGCACAGCACTGTGTGTGTGTGTGTGTGTGTGTGTGTGTGTGTGTGTGTACGTCTTTGTGCCAGCATGTGTGTCTGTACTGACCTCCTTTCTCTGTGCCTCCAGAGTGGTGAAGCTGTGGAAGGAGAGTCTGGGGAAGGTGAATCAGAAGGCAGCTGATGCGTTGGCCGACCTACAGACTACAGCAACCTGTTCTCCGGCCTAGAGGAGGCCTTCCTGGCCGAAGACAACCTGAAGGAGACCCACGTCAGGCTGAGGCCCGCCGCAGAGTACCCCCTTATCACCGTGAGTAGATACACACACACATCTTTGGCACATTGTGGCAAAACGTTTGCAAATGTTTTGGAGCATTTTTTTTCTGTTTCATACCTATTTAACACGACCCTGATTGAACATGTTCTTTCCATCTTACACTGAACAAAAATATAAATGCAACATGTAAAGTGTTGGGCCCATGTTTCATGAACTGAAATAAAAGATCCCAGAAATGTTCCATACGCACAAAAAGCTTATTTCCCTTAGATTTTGTGCACACATTTGTTTACTTCCCTGTTAGTGAGCATTTCTCCTTTGCCAAAATAATCTATCCATCTGACAGGTGTGGCATATCAAGAAGCTGATTAAACGGCAATGTCATTACACAGGTGCACCTTGTGCTGGGGACAATAAAAGGCCACTCTAAAATGTGCAGTTTATTCACACAACACAATGCCACAGATGTCTCAAGTTTTGAGGTAGGGTGCAATTGGCATGCTGACTGTAGGAATGTCCACCAGATCTGTTGCCAGATAATTGAATGTTAATTTATCTACCATAAGCCGCCTCCAACTTCATTATAGAGAATTTGGCAGTACGTCCAACCGGCCTCAAAACCACAAATCTTGTGTATGGCGTTGTGTGGGTGAGCAGTTTGCTGATGTCAACATTGTGAACAGAGTGCCCCATGGTGGCGGTGGGGTTATGGTATGGGCAGGCATAAGCTACAGACAACAAACACAATTGCATTTTATCGATGGCAATTTCAATGCACAAAAATACAGTGACAAGATCCTGAGGCCCATTGTCATGCCATTCATCTGCCGCCATCACCTCAGGTTTCAGCATGATAATGCACGGCCCCATGTCGTAAGGATCTGTACACAATTCCCGGAAGCTGACAATGTCCCAGTTCTTGCATGGCCTGCATACTCACCAGACATGTCACCCATTGAGCATGTTTGGAATGCTCTGGATCGACGTGTATGTGTTCCAGTTCCCGCCAATATCCAGCAACTTCGCACAGCCATTGAAGAGGAGTAGGACAACATTCCACAGGCCACAATCAACAGCCTGATCAACTCTATGCGAAGGAGATGTCGCACTGCATGAGGCAAATGGTGGTCACACCAGAAACGGACTGGTTTTCTGATCCACACGCCTACGTTTTTTTAAAGGTATATGTGACCAACTGTATTCCCAGTCATGTGAAATCCATTGATTAGGGCCTAATGAATTTATTTAAATTGACTTATTTCCTTATATGAACTGTAACTCAGTAAAATCTTTGAAATTGTTGCATGTTGCGTTTATATTTTTGTTCAGTAGTTATGTTACTGTAGTGTATTAGTGACACCTAGTGGTGCAATACCAGCAGATCACTATAGATACATACGATGCACTGATGAAGGTGCTCAATGTGTGCGACCACCAGTAAAATACAGGTCAATCATTTGAGACAAGTCAGTACTTTACAGTTACCATAACGCCTTTATACCTCTGCCCTTGTTTTCTAGTCAAATAAATAATATTATAACAATGCTTATTATAATAGTATAAGTCTTGTACCTGTACTTGGAATAGTACTGTTGTAATACTGTTGTATGTGGTACTGTGCTCTTCTGCCTCTCCACTCACTGCTCTGCCTCTCCACTCACTGCTCTGCCTCTCCACTCACTGCTCTGCCTCTCCACTCACTGCTCTGCCTCTCCACTCACTGCTCTGCCTCTCCACTCACTGCTCTGCCTCTCCACTCTGCAGCCCAATGAGGATAGGAATGTCCTGGAGGAATCTGCAGGCTATGTTCCAAAAGTAGTGCCGGCTGAACCAGAGGTAAAGTCTGGAATCTCACACCTACAGGAATACTGGACATGGCCACAGCTGTTGTATATAGTCCTACTTACATAACCACTAGTTTAGACACAACCATTCAGTGTGATTTGTCAACTGTGTCATTCTCAATTAAAATATGCTATTATCACTGTTCTATGTTCTAAACCCTACCCCAGTCCTAGCCCCAGTCATAGACCCTACCCCAGTCCTAAACCCTACCCCAGTCCTAGCCCCAGTCCTAAACCCAGCCCCTGTCCTAGCCCCAGTCCTAAACCCTACCCCAGTATAGCCCCAGCCATAGACTCTACCCCAGTCCTAAACCCCACCCCAGTCCGAGCCACAGCCATAGACCTTACCCCAGTCCTAGCCCCAGTTCTAAACCCTACCCCAGTCCTAGCCCCAGTCCTAAACCCTACCCCAGTCCTAAACCCTACCCCAGTCCTAAACCCTACCCCAGTCATCAACCTTACCCACCTTTCCCCAGTCCTAGCCCCAGTCCTAAACCCTACCCCAGTCCTAGCCCCAGTCCTAAACCCTACCCCAGTCCTAAACCCTACCCCAGTCCTAAACCCTACCCCAGTCATCAACCTTACCCGTCCTAAACCCTACCCCAGTCCTAGCCCCAGTCCTAAACCCTACCCCAGTCCTAGCCCCAGTCCTAAACCCTACCCCAGTCCTAGCCCCAGTCCTAAACCCTACCCCAGTCCTAGCCCGTCCTAAACCCTACCCCAGTCCTAGCCCCAGTCCTAAACCCTACCCCAGTCCTAAACCCTACCCCAGTCCTAAACCCTACCCCAGTCATCAACCTTACCCACCTTTCCCCAGTCCTAGCCCCAGTCCTAAACCCTACCCCAGTCCTAGCCCCAGTCCTAAACCCTACCCCAGTCCTAAACCCTACCCCAGTCCTAAACCCTACCCCAGTCATCAACCTTACCCGTCCTAAACCCTACCCCAGTCCTAGCCCCAGTCCTAAACCCTACCCCAGTCCTAGCCCCAGTCCTAAACCCTACCCCAGTCCTAGCCCCAGTCCTAAACCCTACCCCAGTCCTAGACCCTACCCCAGTCCTAGACCCTACCCCAGTCCTAAACCCTACCCCAGTCCAGCCCTAGTCATAGACCCTACCCCAGTCCTAAACCCTACCCCAGTCCTAGCCCGTCATAGACCCTACCCCAGTCCTAGCCCCAGTCCTAAAATCTACCCCATTATTAGCCCCAGTCCTAAACCCTACCCCAGTCCTAGCCCCAGTCCTAAACCCTACCCCAGTCCTAGACCTTAACCCAGTCCTAGACCCTACCCCAGTCCTAGACCCTACCCCAGTCTTAGCCCCAGTCATAGACCTTACCCCTGTCCTAACCCCAGTCATAGACCTTACCCCTGTCCTACCCCCAGTCATAGACCTTACCCCTGTCCTAACCCCTAGCCCTCGGCTCAACCCCACTCATAGATATAGCCTTAGCACCAGTCATAGACCTAGCCCCAGCACCACTCATAGACCTAGCCCCAGCCATAGATCCAGCTCCAACCCCAGCCGTAGAGGACCAGGCTGCAGCAGCCCCAGCAGTAGAGCCCCTACCAGCCCCTACCCAGGTGGTTCCACCAGGCCCAGAGCCAGGCCCTGCAGACCCTCTAGCTGCCCCCTTAGAGGGTAAAGGAGTGGAGGAGGCAGCCCATGCAGCAGTAGAGGTAGAAGCAGCATCCATGGACCTGCTGGACCTGAATGATAAATGGAATGATGAGGAGGTAAACCTAACCAGAGTCTAAACATCCTGTCATGACTTACATAGTATTTAGAATGCTAATCTAGATTGGAAATCACCTTTTGATGTTTGATATTGAATAATGATGTACTCTATAGGAATGTTGAGGGACAACATAATGTACCAGCAAAGTACTTCACCCTCGCCCACACCTAGTCTTCCACTGACTCATCACTCATATACATTGCTTTTCCCTCCAGGGCCTTGACGATCTGGACCTGGACAACTTTGATCTGGACGAGGACACCACAGACCTTAACCTGGACGACGACTTCTTAGACGACTGAAAGGCTTGGTGGAGAAATGTCCTTAAAATGACCAAAAAATACATAGTGTTGTTCATACTCCTAGTGAAAGGGAGTGTGTGTGGGGGAGGGGGGATGTTTTTACCTTTACAGTGAAACTGGTGAAATGTGGGCTGGAGGAGTTAGTCTTTCTGTCTTTATACTCGAACTGTGAAACACCATGCGAGGGAGTTTGTAGAATACTTTGGGTGAGAATGGGATGGACATGGTCCCATTCATTAGGAACAAACGCAGGAAATGTTTTGAAACGGGAAACAAAAATTATCTTTCTTATTGAACAGGTACATATTTACTGTGTCAAATCAATTTCTGGTTTCGCAAATGCTGAACCCTGGGGTGTATTCATTAGTCAGATTTCGTAGCAAAAAAATTGGTCTGTTGCAAAATGTTTTTGCAATGGAAACAGTTTCCTCCAAATGGAAAACAAGTTTCTATTGGACAAATTCAGGTAAGTCCCTCCCCATTTCATTCTGTTTGCTTCCTAGAGTAAACGTTTCCCGTTGCAAAACATTTAGCAACAGAATCCAACTAATGAATACACCCTGGTTTTGAAATCTTTTGTACAGTACCTAATCATCCAACTGTCACATTGACCTACAGTATAGAATGACACTTAGTGTGAACCAGAGGGGTCATGGGTTTGAAATGTTTGCCTTATCCTCACAGAAGATGGGAATAGTTTACTTCTCTACACTACAGTACCTCTTAGACCCAAGCCTGGTTAGCTAGTGGTATCTTTCATTAGTTAGGTTAGGTCCTCTCCACAGGTGATGAGCTCGTCTCCAGTATACCTCCTAAATGTATTGGCAAGCATGCTGCTCTGTCATAGTCTAGTGCAGGGTTCTTCAATTCCGGTCCTGGAGGGCCGAAACACCTCTGTTTTTCATCCTCTCCTTCTAATCAGGGGCTAATTCAGACCTGGGACACCAGGTGAGTGCAATTAACTACCAGGTAGAAATAAAAAACAGAAGTGTTTCGGCCCTCCAGGACCGGAATTGAAGAACCCTGGTCTAGTGCCTTATGCCTTTCTGTTTTTATAGGGGACCTACTTCATTGTTATAGATGTGAATCCAAGTGCCTTATGTATGTCTGAGATCATGCCCTTTTCTGTATGACTGGTCTAGAAAAGGGAATTAAATGTTATCAACTCAATAAAGATGACAAGTGTTTGTCTGAATCAGGCCCTAGGAATAATTCAGATTCAATAAATGAGAGAGAATGTATATAAACATTTGTATTTTGTATGTACATAAATCATGATAATTAAACAGCTTACAGTCAGATCCAATGTTGAGATACAGTATGATTAAGGTTATGGACAAATGACAACGTTGAAATGCATAAGTGAATATCTGCACTGCATCGTGTGCCCTTCCACCAAATGATAGAAGACTGAAGCTTGGCGCACCCCAATTATGTGCACATTTTGATGCCATTCATTGCCAATGGACACTTGGCTTGCAAGTGGTTCATATGAGCTCCATAGTTCAGGGACAAAGTTATTCTCTTTGCTTACCGAAACTGTCCAGTTGATGAAAGTTTGGGTCATGGATAGGCAGGCCATTGGAGATAATGTCACAGCACCGTTGGTTTGTTGTTGTGGGTGTGAGGTGTATGGGACGGTCAGACGGAGCTCTGCTGTGATGTGACAGAGCTCTCCTGTGGTTAGGTGTGGTGATGCATGACGGTCAGACGGAGCTCTGCTGTGATGTGACAGAGCTCTCCTGTGGTGATGCATGACGGTCAGACGGAGCTCTGCTGTGATGTGACAGAGCTCTCCTGTGGTGATGCATGGTGATGCATGACGGTCAGACGGAGCTCTGCTGTGGTTATGTGTGGTGATGCATGACGGTCAGACGGAGCTCTGCTGTGGTTATGTGTGGTGATGCATGACGGTCAGACGGAGCTCTCCTGTGGTTATGTGTGGTGATGCATGACGGTCAGACGGAGCTCTGCTGTGATGTGACAGAGCTCTCCTGTGGTGATGCATGACAGTCAGACGGAGCTCTCCTGTGGTTATGTGTGGTGATGCATGGGACGGTCAGACGGAGCTCTGCTGTGATGTGACAAAGCTCTCCTGTGGTTATGCATGACGGTCAGACGGAGCTCTGCTGTGATGTGACAGAGCTCTCCTGTGGTGATGCATGACGGTCAGACGGAGCTCTGCTGTGATGTGACAGAGCTCTCCTGTGGTGATGCATGACGGTCAGACGGAGCTCTGCTGTGATGTGACAGAGCTCTCCTGTGGTGATGCATGACGGTCAGACGGAGCTCTGCTGTGATGTGACAAAGCTCTCCTGTGGTTATGCATGACGGTCAGACGGAGCTCTCCTGTGGTTATGTGTGGTGATGCATGACGGTCAGACGGAGCTCTTCTGTGATGTGACAGAGCTCTCCTGTGGTGATGCATGACGGTCAGACGGAGCTCTGCTGTGATGTGACAAAGCTCTCCTGTGGTTATGCATGGCGGTCAGACGGAGCTCTGCTGTGATGTGACAGAGCTCTCCTGTGGTGATGCATGACGGTCAGACGGAGCTCTGCTGTGATGTGACAAAGCTCTCCTGTGGTTATGCATGGCGGTCAGACGGAGCTCTGCTGTGATGTGACAGAGCTCTCCTGTGGTGATGCATGACGGTCAGACGGAGCTCTCCTGTGGTTATGTGTGGTGATGCATGATGGTCAGACGGAGCTCTCCTGTGGTTATGTGTGGTGATGCATGACGGTCAGACGGAGCTCTGCTGTGATGTGACAGAGCTCTCCTGTGGTGATGCATGACGGTCAGACGGAGCTCTCCTGTGGTTATGTGTGGTGATGCATGACGGTCAGACGGAGCTCTCCTGTGGTTATGTGTGGTGATGCATGACGGTCAGACGGAGCTCTCCTGTGGTTATGTGTGGTGATGCATGACGGTCAGACGGAGCTCTCCTGTGGTTATGTGTGGTGATGCATGACGGTCAGACGGAGCTCTCCTGTGGTTATGTGTGGTGATGCATGACGGTCAGACGGAGCTCTCCTGTGGTTATGTGTGGTGATGCATGACGGTCAGACGGAGCTCTCCTGTGGTTATGTGTGGTGATGCATGACGGTCAGACGGAGCTCTCCTGTGGTTATGTGTGGTGATGCATGACGGTCAGATGGAGCTCTCCTGTGGTTATGTGTGGTGATGCATGACGGTCAGACGGAGCTCTCCTGTGGTTATGTGTGGTGATGCATGACGGTCAGACGGAGCTCTCCTGTGGTTATGTGTGGTGATGCATGGAACGGTCAGACGGAGCTCTCTGCGGAGGTCTGTTCGTAGGCCTGCAGGGCCAGCTCTATGTATCCTGCCCTCTGGGACTCCCGCTTGGCGTAGATCTGGTGAGGAACAGACACACAGAGGTTAAACAAAGGGTTTACTGGGTATCATGGCTACTGGTGCATCAACCTATCAATCAGGTCCTGAGATACACTAGTGTCTGCTGATTGGGCCCCACCTTGAGCAGGTCCAGTCCTGAAGCCTGTTGGCTGGAGGCCTCCTGGGCTATCTCACTGTGTGGATGGACCTTGTTGAACAGACCCACCAGACTCACTGCATCCTGCAACCTAGAACAACCTGGGGTTACTTGGCCTATCCACAGGGGGTACTTGAGAAGATTAATGAGACCATAGGCTAACTGATAAAATGCACATGAGGGGGTACTTCAGGGGTGGTACAGTAACCGAGAAAGGTTGGGAACCCCTGCTCTAACACACACAGACACTCACAGGTCTTCCTGCAGCATGTCTATGATGAGTCCGTCCACCCTCCTGGCATTGACCAGGTACCAGACCAGGCCACCAAAATGTCTGGTGGAGCGTAGCAGATCATACTTCCCCATCTTCTCTAGATCCTCATAGGTAGCTGCATGCACCTGGACAACAGAGCACAGCCAATAGGGAGAGGGTTTTACTAACTGCTAATGGGTAATAATAACTTAACCATACATCTGGACAGCCTGTTGAGGAGTGTGAAGGCAGTGGTCTTTTACCCTGATGTATTCTGAGGAGTCAGGTTCAAACTGGACCTGGCACAGATCCAACACATCTTCATGACGATCCTGGCCAAACACCACCTTCAGGCTCTCCTCCTGGAAGACAGGGGGTGCTGTGAGCCTGCGGGCCCCTTTAGGGAAGTAGACCTGCAGGATCCTGTCTCTCTCCTCCCACGATGCCTTCCTCAGAATCCCAGTGGGTTCCCGGATCACTATGAACCGCTCCTGGAAACACCAGGAGACAACCATGGAAGAGAGAACCAAACTTGACAGTGAGAAGACAAATGAGCACTAAATTGTTTGAGGCATTATCATTGTAAATGATAACCAACATTTTTGTTGATGGACACAAACCATTACACACACTTTGCCTGTGGTGTATGTTGAATATAACGTTGGTGGACACAAACACACTCTCTTCCTCTCTCTCCTACCCTGTGCGGTATGTTGAAGGTGATGTCAGTGAAGACGTATTTGGCTGTGTCCATGCCCTCCAGGATCTTGTCCTCAGACAGGACATCGTTGATGGGCTTCCTCTCCGGCAGCACTGGAGGCATCTTCAGCAGCCTCTGGGCCTGCTCTCTGGCACTCTGGGTCGCCTACAACACAAACACTGACACATTAACAAGACTGACACTAGCTGTACAGAGATATCATCTGCCAACTGAAATCTTCAGAATGTTGCAGCAGATGTTGTAGACCCATTCCCTACTCTACATGACAAACTATCTGACCTACTGTGTGTGTGTCCGTACCTCCTCCAGCTGTGCATCTGTCATGAGTTTGTACGTGGGGGGCTTCAGCTCCTGTTTGATGGGTCTGAACACCTTCTCCAGGTCCAAGCCTGTGATTCTGGTTAGGATGTCCTGCACCTCTGCATCCATAAACTGGGGCTTCACATGGGCATCTGGAGAACCTAGAAACAAATGAATGACTCTTCAGAGATGGATGAAGCTAGCTCTGGTCTCGGATCTGCAGGTACGACCTGCATCAGAGCTAGTCACACTGCGCATATTGACACAGGAAGTGATCTCACTGATGACGAGAAACAGGAAGAATGGCGCCAAGTACAAACCAAAGATTGTATGTACAAACCTTCTTCTCCTGAATACAAGCCTCTGTAGCTCAATTGGTAGAGCATGGTGCTTGTAACGCCAGGGTAGTGGGTTCGATCCCCGGGACCACCCATACCTAAAAATTTATGCACGCATGACTGTAAGTCGCTTTGGATAAAAGCGTCTGCTAAATGGCATATTATTATTATTCTAGATATTTTTCATAATTGCACTTATCAATCTTCAACTACTGGAATGATTGTTACATCATTGTTACGTGTTCTCCAAAGAATCTTAAGATGGACTCAGTACTTAAAGATCAGAAATCAAACTGAGGATGAAGATAAATTGTAAATATACAGTGGGGAGAACAAGTATTTGATACACTGCCGATTTTGCAGGTTTTCCTACTTACAAAGCATGTAGAGGTCTGTAATTTTTATCATAGGTACACTGTGAGAGACGGAATCTAAAACAAAAATCCAGAAAATCACATTGTATGATTTTTAAGTAATTAATTTGCATTTTATTGCATGACTTAAGTATTTGATACATCAGAAAAGCAGAACTTAATATTTGGTACAGAAACCTTTGTTTGCAATTACAGAGATCATACGTTTCCTGTAGGTCTTGACCAGGTTTGCACACACTGCAGCAGGGATTTTGGCCCACACCTCCATACAGACCTTATCCAGATCCTTCAGGTTTCGGGGCTGTCGCTGGGCAATACGGACTTTCAGCTCCCTCCAAAGATTTTCTATTGGGTTCAGGTCTGGAGACTGGCTAGGCCACTCCAGGACCTTGAGATGCTTCTTACGGAGCCACTCCTTAGTTGCCCTGGCTGTGTGTTTCGGGTCGTTGTCATGCTGGAAGACCCAGCCATGACCCATCTTCAATGCTCTTACTGAGGGAAGGAGGTTTCTGGCCAAGATCTCGCGATACACGGCCCCAATCCATCCTCCCCTCAATACGGTGCAGTCGTCCTGTCCCCTTTGCAGAAAAGCATCTCCAAAGAATGATGTTTCCACTTCCACGCTTCACGTTGGGATGGTGTTCTTGGGGTTGTACTCATCCTTCTTCCTCCAAACACGGCGAGTGGAGTTTAGACCAAAAAGCTCTATTTTTGTCTCATCAGACCACATGACCTTCTCCCATTCCTCCTCTGGATCATCCAGATGGTCATTGGCAAACTTCAGATGGGCCTGGACATGCGCTGGCTTGAGCAGGGGGACCTTGCGTGCGCTGCAGGATTTTAATCCATGACGGCATAGTGTGTTACTAATGGTTTTCTTTGAGACTGTGGTCCCAGCTCTCTTCAGGTCATTGACCAGGTCCTGCCGTGTAGTTCTGGGCTGATCCCTCACCTTCCTCATGATCATTGATGCCCCACGAGGTGAGATCTTGCATGGAGCCCCAGACCGAGGGTGATTGACTGTCATCTTGAACTTCTTCCATTTTCTAATAATTGCGCCAACAGTTGTTGCCTTCTCACCAAGCTGCTTGCCTATTGTCCTGTAGCCCATCCCAGCCTTGTGCAGGTCTACAATGTTATCCCTGATGTCCTTACACAGCTCTCTGGTCTTGGCCATTGTGGAGAGGTTGGAGTCTGTTTGATTGAGTGTGTGGACAGGTGTCTTTTATACAGGTAACGAGTTCAAACAGGTGCAGTTAATACAGGTAATGAGTGGAGAACAGGAGGGCTTCTTAAAGAAAAACTAACAGGTCTGTGAGAGCCGGAATTCTTACTGGTTGGTAGGTGATCAAATACTTATGTCATGCAATAAAATGCAAATTAATTACTTAAAAATCATACAATGTGATTTTCTGGATTTTTGTTTTAGATTCCGTCTCTCACAGTTGAAGTGTACCTATGATAAAAATTACAGACCTCTACGTGCTTTTTAAGTAGGAAAACCTGCAAAATCGGCAGTGTATCAAATACTTGTTCTCCCCACTGTAGGTATATTTTTGACTTAGGGATGAAGTAGCTCCGGCGACGTGTCTTTCAAGCCTTGCTCCAATGATCATGCCCGAGGTCATTCTGGCCCAGTGGGATAATGATTTTGGGAAAAAGTGTATCCCTGCATTTTTGGGTGAGTTACAAAAGTCGCTATATTGAAGCCAGTCACTGAACAAATCAAGGACGTCAACCACCCGAGCCACAGCCTGTTCACCCCGCTATCATCCAGAAGACGAGGTCAGTACAGGTGCATCAAAGCTGGGACCGAGAGACTGAAAAACAGCTTCCATCTCAAGGCCATAAGACTGTTAAATAGCGATCACTAGCCGGCCTCCACCCAGTACCCTGCCCTGAACTTAGTCACTGTCACTAGCCGGCTACCACCCGGTTACTCAACCCTGCACCCTAGAGGCTGCTGCCCTATGTACATAGACATGAAATCACTGGTCACTTTAAAAATGGAACACTAGTCACTTTAATAATGTTAACATACTGCTTTACTCATCTCATATGTATATACTGTATTATAGTTAATGCCACTCCGACATTGCTCGTCCTAATATTTATATATTTATTAATTCCATTATTTTCCTTTTAGATTTGTGTGTATTGTTGTGAATGGTTAGATACTACTGCACTGTTGGAGCTAGGAACACAAGCATTTCGCTACACCCGCAATAACATCTGCTAAATGTGTATGTGACCAATAACATTTGATTTGATCTTAAAAAGGAAAGACTCAACCATTTTGAATGTTATACTGTTTTGGGGCATATCTGATCAACGTTCTATCGATTCCCAGGGTCACTTCATGTGTATCTGAGCTATTGCCATCCAAGCAGGCAGACATTTGGCCATTCTGATGTAGTATTGTGATAAAGCTGCTCTCACTACACTGGAAGTTACACTGAACAAAAATATAAATGCAACACGTAAACTGTTGGTCCCATGTTTCATGAGCTAAAATAAAACATCCCTGAAATGTTCCATATGCACAAAAAGCTTATTTCTCTCAAATGTTGTGCACAAATGTGTTTACATTCCCCGTTAGTGAGCATTTCTCCTTTACCAAGATACTCCATCAATAAAAGGCCACTCAAATGTGCAGTTTTGTCACAACAATGCCACAGATGTCTCAAGTTGAGGGAGCGTGCAATTGGCATGGTGACCGCAGGAATGTCCACCAGAGCTGTTACCGGATAATGTCATGTTCATTTCTCTACCATAAGTCGCCTCCAACGTCATTTTAGAGAATTTGGCAGTACCTACAACCAGCCTCACAACCACCTGTATGGCGTTGTGTGGGCGAGCGGTTTGCTGATGTCAACGTTGTGAACAGAGTGCCCCATGGTGGCGGTGGGGTTATGGTATGGGCAGGCATAAACTACGGACAACAAACACAATTGCATTTTATCAATGGCAATTTGAATGCACCAAAATACAGTGAGGAGACCCTGAGGCCCATTGTGAGGACCATTTTTTGAAAGGTATCTGACCAACCAGATGCATATCTGTATTCACAGTCATGTGAAATCCATAGATTAGGGCCTACTGCATTTATTTCAAATTTACTCATGTGAACTGTACCTCAGTAAAATCTTTGAAACAGTTGCGTTTATTTTTTTGTTCAGTATAATAGGAATTTGACTTTTAGATCGTGAAAACGTCTATCATATGTCAGATTTCAATCCTGGCCGATGTCATAAAGTGGGAAGTTTTCTTCTCATGAATGAGCCATTGATCATATTTTTTGCAATACTCCTACCTCGAAAAACATGTAACTTAACAGAGGGTCCACCACATTTCTCATATTTGTCTGCCTCTTCAGTCCAGGGTGCCATTGGGAATGTCAGGCGCCACTCTGCGAAGCACATCGATCTGCAGGTTGAACATGGCGAGATTGTAGACTCCTAAATTGATAGTGCAGTTTGATTAGGCGATTTTACAGCGAACTAGCTACTTCACATGCTGATATTGACTTTAGTACTATTGTGTGTAACTACGTTTGCTAGCTAGCTACCTAGCTAGCCAGCCAGCCCATAGAGAGAGCATTGCGGGTTTTGTAGTCGACTTGAGCTGCAACAGATTTCCACAAATATTGTCACATTGTTACCAACCTTATTATAATGACAAAATGAAACATTTCTTTAGAAAAAATATTGTTCTTACATTCTGTTATTTAACAGTGTAAATTATAGGAATTAGTGGGGGGGCACTATGAAAAATGTATGTATTCACTAACTGTAAGTCGCTCTGGATAAGAGCGTCTGCTAAATAACTAAAATGTAAATGTAAAATGCCCCGAGTCTGATTGCTGTCACACTGGGAACCCAGATCTCGGAAATCTCCGACATCCGAGCGTTCAAGACAACTCGTAACTCGGAGCTCAACTGGTATAGCACGGCGCTTGTAACGCCAAGGTAGTGGGTTCGATCCCCGGGACCACCCATACACAAAAAAAATTATGCACGCATGACTGTAAGTCGCTTTGGATAAAAACGTCTGCTAAATGGCATATTATTATTATAAAAAACGAAATCCGAATGGCAAAGATCGTTTCCAAGTCGGAAAATGTCGAAAACTCTGGCGTCTAACAAGAGCTCCGTCTTTCCGACCTGAAGATCACTGACGTCATGATTTGACAGTCTTTAAAGCACTAGTAGTTTATGCTAAATTAATGCTAATGATGCTTTTCCGAGTTCCCAGTTTTGAACGCTGGATAGATGTATGTTCTTGTCAACATGTGTGTAAATAGCTTCAAGGATAACAACTAGCTACCAGTACCATTCAAGTGATTCAAATGCTGAAAAGTGAACGACAGCTAAGTTTTCGCATAGGCAGCTAACAGTAGATAACAATAGCTGCACATGCTACAAGGTCAGTTGTAGAGCTCCCATTTCTCAGTGTGACGACAAATTGTAAATAAACGACTTACTGCTGTCAGACGGTACACTGCACAGCATCCTTCTGCTACATCTGACAAGTATTCGTGTGTTTTGGTCGACATTTTTGACCCGAGAATAGCTCCTAAATAGGCACCGTGCGGCCATGTTTGTAGCCACCTCGTCGACTGACGTCACCTATTACATACGACGTAGAAATTGGGGAATCATGGGAGATGGAGTCTTTCAATTGTGTGAGTGTTTTTTAAAGGATGTTCACCAGATGGCGCTAATTGATCATTTCTTCTGTGTCCACTTGCAAGTTGTTAAAGTGGTGATGCTCATGAAACTCTGACATGTACCGTAGTCCTAGGTTGGAGTAAGTACAAAAATGTATTCACTCACTACTGTAAGTCGCTCTGGATAAGAGCGTCTGCTGAATGACTAAAATGTCAAATGAATAAGGAATTTAGTATTATCCTCAAATTGTAAGTACCATAAACATGTATTATGTTTGTCTGACCAATACACAGTCTTTTCTCATTATTAAAATAAATAAAATAAAAAATATATTCCTTTTAGATGTCATTGGTCTCAACATGTTAGCACCCAGGCTTAAAAAATAGCAACAAGTCTCTTGCCTTCTCTCGGCATGGTAGAATTGTGTCTGCTGTAAGAATTCAGATATTCCTATATTCAGCAATTTGGTTGTTTTTCTGCACTGCCGTGTGATGTCTGCTTATCCTTGAGGCATAGCTTTGAGTCAGAGTACTAGACATTCCTACACCATCGTTACAATGTGTTCCTGCATTGTCTGATAGATAGCTGAGAAATCTGTCTGGATAGATGATAGGAACACACACACTTTCTCATGCAGTCATACAAAACCCTTTCTCATGTAGAAGAAAACACACTTAACGTTGCATATTAGCACAGATTTACTCTCAAACACCTTATGATTTGGTTCGTGAAAAATTATCTCCAAGTATTTTTGAAACATTCTTAGTAATAAATGATCGTGGCATAGATTCCAGAGCAATATTTTTGTATGAAAACTTTAAGGAAGTCACAAACATTATTATTAGATAATTATTTATTCTTACCCATAAGTCAGCAACTGAATGGAAAGTTCTATAATGGTAGGCAATTTAATTTTGATTGTACACTATAGTGTATTCCACAATAGAAGGAGAGCGAAACCAAAGAGAATCTGTTTTTGGATGTTGAGTATCTATTCAGAGAGAAAGAATAAGCTAGCTTTGGCAGACATTCTCTGGTCGTCCCTGGTAACATGTAGGAGTGAAGCCTTGATCACTGCTAAGATCCTTCTAGAGAGGGATTATGTCAGACCAGGTGGCTATCTCGCACAGTGAGCCCACGGCGTGCGCACACACACACACACACACACACACACACACACACACACACACACACACACACACAGACACACAGACAGATGAAGACAGACAGACAGACAGACAGACAGACAGACAGGCAGGCAGACAGACAGACAGACAGACAGACACACACACACACACACACACACACACACACACACACACACAGACAGACAGACAGACAGACAGACAGACAGACAGACAGACAGACAGACAGACAGACAGACAGACAGACAGACAGACAGACACACACACACACACACAAACAAGCCACCACCATATTATACAGTCATGAAACCAGAGCTACCTATCTGTGCGTCATCATCAAAAACAGCATGTGTCACACATAAATCCTTCCCCCTGGGAAGGGCTGGACAGTAGATGGGGGATGTAAGATAGAGCAGGGTAAAGGTGTGTGTTTGTCAGTAATGAGGTGATGTGTAGCACGGCAGAGTATAGCAGGGCAGACAGTGGTGCAGCTGTAGCAAGCTGTATGAAATGACGTGAGGATTGAGCTGTAAGGGGCCTACGGCTCCAGATGTACGCAGCTGTCGCCCTGCTGACAGCTCTAATCCTGCTACGCACAACTGAATGCCCTGGGAGGGACGGCGAGAGCGAAGGAGAGAGAGGGAGAGAGAGGGAGAGCAAAGGAGAGAGAGGGAGAGAGAGGGAGGGAGAGTGAAGAAGAGAGAGGGAGAGAGAGAGCGAAGGAGAGAGAGGGAGAGAGAGATGGTAAAATGATTTCTGCATTTCTGATTCTGCTCTGTATTCTCTTAATTGTTCTGTAAGATAGAGGGAGAGGAGGGAGGGATGGAGAGAAATCTGTCTCTTTTTTTACATACACTACATTACCAAAAGTATGAGGATAC
>NC_059197.1:18857231-18877231 GCF_020615455.1 Coregonus clupeaformis | reverse complement strand
GGCCTGGGGGTTCCCAGCTTCTCTACAGTTTCTGTAGGCCTGGGACCTGGGGCCTGAGGGTTCCCAGCTCCTCCACAGTCTCTGTAGGCCTGGGGCCTGGGGGTTCCCAGCTCCTCCACAGTCTCTGTAGGCCTGGGGCCTGGGGGTTCCCAGCTCCTCCACAGTCTCTGTAGGCCTGGGGCCTGGGGCCTGGGGGTTCCCAGCTCCTCCACAGTCTCTGTAGGCCTGGGGCCTGGGGGTTCCCAGCTCCTCCACAGTCTCTGTAGGCCTGGAGCCTGGGTGTTCCCAGCTCCTCCACAGTCTCTGTAGGCCTGGGGCCTGGGGGTTCCCAGCTCCTCCACAGTCTCTGTAGGCCTGGGGCCTGGGGGTTCCCAGCTCCTCCACAGTCTCTGTAGGCCTGGGGCCTGGGGCCTGGGGGTTCCCAGCTCCTCCACAGTCTCTGTAGGCCTGGGGCCTGGGGCCTGGGGGTTCCCAGCTCCTCTACAGTCTCTGTAGACCTGGGGCCTGGGGGTTCCCAGCTCCTCCACAGTCTCTGTAGGCCTGGGGCCTGGGGGTTCCCAGCTCCTCCACAGTCTCTGTAGGCCTGGGGCCTGGGTGTTCCCAGCTCCTCCACAGTCTCTGTAGGCCTGGGGCCTGGGGGTTCCCAGCTCCTCCACAGTCTCTGTAGGCCTGGGACCTGGGGGTTCCCAGCTCCTCCACAGTCTCTGTAGGCCTGGGGCCTGGGGGTTCCCAGCTCCTCCACAGTCTCAGTAGGCCTGGGGCCTGGGGGTTCCCAGCTCCTCCACAGTCTCTGTAGGCCTGGGGCCTGGGGGTTCGCAGCTCCTCCACAGTCTCTGTAGGCCTGGGGCCTAGGCCACCTACTTCTCTGCGTAGAGTTACACTGTCAGGATGATGCGTGTGTTAGTCAGTCACCTCTCACTTATGACAGATCTCAGATTGTGGAGGTTTCTACAGGAGAGGTGGTGGTCTGTTTTTTTGCTGGCTATATTTAGAATATGCAACAATGTTTTACAAACATGTCACATATACATATACATGTGATACAAGCACATGGATTATGTTTCTCTTCAGAGCTCTTTGAGTCTTTAGTCCTTGTTAATGGTAGACATGTAAGATGTTTTTACATGTCTGTCGGCACCAATCACTTCCAGCCTGGCTGTTTTCTAACCAGTCATTAATTAGCACATGTTCCTATGATGATTATTGATGTAACACCTGTTAGTCTGGCCACTGGTGTTATGGCTGTACAGATGTAGGATCTTAATTTGTGACAGTTTGCTACATCAGCAAAATAATCCTGCAGCAACCGGAAATTTGAATTATTATGTGGATTATAATCCATGGTCATTTCTGTAGGGGTTGACATTTTTTGTTCGGGCAAATCAAGTCTGAATTTTCAAAGTGCAGGAAAATACTCAGCAACAAAATCAAATTAAGATCCTACATCTGTATGGGCCTTGTGCAGAATAGGGACCATTGTGCAGAATGTGAAATCAGTTAAGTAAATTGAGTTTCTGCAGGAAATATGCGTGCTTGTGTATTTCTGAGTATAGCGTATGTTTTCTGTGTGTGGGTGTGTGTGTGTGTGTGTGTGCAAAATATCTGTGTCGCTCTTCCTCCCTGTCTGTCTGTCTGCCTGCCTGCCTGCCTGCCTGCCTGTCTGTCTGTCTGTCTGTCTGTCTGCCCGCCTGTCTGACTGCCTTTCTGTCGACCTATACCGATATCAGCCTCTCCACCAGGGTACATGGGCCTGGGTCTATTCCGTTGGCTGCAGAACACATCTCCCTCTGTGTAGGAGTGGATTGCTTTTGAAGTCACTGACTGACATCTTTCTGCGTTTGGCGTGAGATCTGTGCACACACAGCCGCGTGGGCTGGGTTGAGCTGACCGCAGCGCCAACGGTCGGGTTTTGGTCAGGTGACCTGGACAGGTGACCTGGGTCAGGGCAGCCGTTGGCTGCGCTGTCTTGTCCTCTGTCATGCGGTGGGAAAACATTCCAACAGCTGTCCTGGAACGTTCTAGAAACATCTGCAACATTCGCTCGCTTGGTGAGAATCTCCACTCCCGCCGCTTCAAAACACAACCTACAAATAATAGTGTTTATATATTAAGGAAAATATTGTACGGTCCTTTTTGTGAAGTGAGGTGGTGTCAGAGTTTTAGATTCAGAACACCCCTCGCCCCCTTACCAGCTTGAATGTAACTGGGCAGAGTGTTAGAAGGGGGAAAAAAACACTCCATGTCTTACACAGTGGACTCATCCACAGACGTGCCAGTGTTACTTCTTATCTCAAAGACCATCTGTGTGTGTGTGTGTGTGTGTGTGTGAGAGAGAGAGAGAGAGAGAGAGAGAGAGAGAGAGAGAGAGAGAGAGAGAGAGAGAGAGAGAGAGAGAGAGAGAGAGAGAGAGAGAGAGAGAGAGAGAGAGAGAGAAAGAGAGCACTGTAGCCTTTGACATAATGTTAATTTGAAAATGTTTGAAGTATGATGCAACATCAGCTGCTCTTACTTAGCTTTGAGCTGCTTTCCTCTGAAAGGTCCCCTCCGGTCTCAGATTACCACAGAGACAGTCCTGGTACTGCTGTGTGTGTATGTGTGTGTGTGTGTGTGTGTGTGTGTGTGTGTGTGTGTGTGTGTGTGTGTGTGTGTGTGTGTGTGTGTGTGTGTGTGTGTGTGTGCGTGTGCGTTTGCATTTGCGTTTGCGTTTGCATTTGCGTGAGCGTGTGCGTGTGTGTGTGTGTGTGTTCGCAAATGCATGGGCATTTGAACTAACATATTTGTGTTAATATTTGCTTATCCTTGGATGTTTTCTTTCTTGGATGACACTGTTTAGGAAATTGGCAAATGGACATAGTTGCGGTATATCAATTAGTAACAATCCCAAACATGGAAAAGGTAAGATAGTGTTCACATTTCTGTTTTGGAAATGTGTTATCAGTACTAAATAGCGTGAGGAACTGTTTTGAATCTATGTCGATGATTGAATAATCCAAGCTCTTTGTTGTGTTGTCATGTATATTTGCCTTAGGCCTAAGTGGGAAAAAGAGTCTTCCAGAATAGGGAAATAAACGTTTTTGGAGTGTCCGTTATAGGTTATGTCACTAATCAGTCTATGAAAGTCACCAATAAAATGGATATATACTGTAGATCTGATAAAACTGCACTTACTCTCTGATATGAGTGTCATGTGGGGAATAGAAGTTAGGTTGGGGATGAATTATCTTGGTTCAGTTTTTTCACAGAAATGTTTTGCTCACTCCATGAGGGCTCTTTTTAACACAAGCCATACAGACCTCATAGCTGACTCAATCAGTTTCATCTCCCAATGACCTATTCTCTGGTTTCTATTCTTTCCCACAGTCTTCCTCTCATTCAATCATTCATGTATTTTCCTGGGTAAATTAGCTAATTCACTCGGTTACCCCTGGGTTTGGTGTGTTCTCTCATTCCCCTCTCATTCCCAACAGGTTTGGGAGTAGAGTGTAATCTTCGTTGGCCAGCTGCCAATGCTTCGGTGTGAATCCGGGTGGGATCAGTTGGAATTTTGCATGACCAACGCCACTACCCCTGATCGGTGAGTTTGATAAACAAAAAAAGAAGCAGGTTCTTTGGCGCCTCTACAACCACACACTGTCTGAATACAAATCTGATGTCGAAAGATCGTTTGAAAGATTAATTTTGGTCAGTCACTAGTCGCTCTGAAGCTCATTTCTTGGAAATATGCTAATATCATAATGGTTACATGTTTCAAATAATGTTGCATGTCAAAGCTAATGGCAAATAGGCTACATTGTCTCTTGTGATAAGGTTATTTCTGTATTCTAGCTTAAAGCAATGTCAGAAACATTGGTAACACATTATTTAGTAACAATTTATATGAGTACCTACTTGAGGACTTCATAACACATTCATATACTATACAAAACGCCTTCATAGGCAGTACTTAAGTGTGTTTTTGTATGGCTAACATTCGCATCTTCCATGATCTCTGACATAGAGGATCTTGCCTTAGGAGAGCTGCTCTTACCTCGTCTTTTCTTTCAACGCTCAGCTTATTCCCTGCTCCTACAACCCTTAGCCCTTAGATCACTATGGATAAAAGCCTCCATTATTGGAAAAGGAAACAGCACACACACACAGTTTGTTTTACATGGGGCCTAAAAGAGAACCCTGTGTGTGTGTGTGTGTGTGTGTGTGTGTGTGTGTGTGTGTGTGTCTGTCTGTCTGTCTGTGTGTGTGTGTGTGTGTGTGTGTGTGTGTGTGTGTGTGTGTGTGTGTGTGTGTGTGTGTGTGTGTGTGTGTGTGTGTGTGTGTCTGTCTGTCTGTCTGTGTGTGTGTGTGTGTGTGTGTGTGTGTGTGTGTGTGTGTGTGTGTGTGTGTGTGTGTGTGTGTGTGAAACATCCGTTTCCCCTCTACACCTCGGCAGGCGGCACACACACGCGTGACCACGCATAAGCACACACACACCATCACGGCAACCACACATATGCCCTGGGTGAGAGACGGGGCAAAGGCAGAAGGTGGGGAGGTGGGTATAAGGCGGGTACAATAGGAGGATGTGGCGTGTTGTTTTACCCTGTGGTGGAATGGGCCTCGCGCTGCCAGGGCTGCCGGTCCGACCTGACACATGTGACGTGGTCGATGAGTGACGGCAGTAAGTGCAGTATGAGTGGTCGTGTAGATATAGACTGCTGCCCGACTAAAAACATAACCAGACCAAACACAACTCCACCACAGACAGACTATGGTTCACTCACCCCACTGCTTGTTCAAGTTGACCGACCCCATCCAAATGCAGTGCAAAATGTCATTTAAAAAAAAACGTTTTGGGAACGAGGAGACACATACTTTTCCAAAGAGAGGTTTTGAGATAAATAGTATTGTATGTCTTATGGTTGTTTTTGCACATTTCAGCGTTGTTTCAGCGTACAGAAAACGTCAACCATAATGTGATACAGCGACATCAATAAGAGTGCATGTCAAAGTGGGTCAGAATGTGGAATGCCAGAGCCAATCAGGCACCTAAACCTCAGGCTTGCAGCCAATCAGGTCATGGCACTGCCGGCCCCCAGGAGACCATTGAACTCAATATAGAGTTCAATACATACATTTCATCATGAACTCTTCACTCCAGGCGATCTCTCCTTTTCTCTCTCCTTCTCCCTCTGTCTCCCCTTCCTTTCTCATTGTAAAGCATGTGTCTCTTTCTGGCCATTTTATTTCTCTGCGTGCCAAGAAAATGTTTCCTCAGTGAGGCAGTCTCTCTCTCTCTCTCTCTCTCTCTCTCTCTCTCTATCTCTCTCTCTCGCGCGCTCTCTCTCTCTCTCTCTCTCTCTCTATCTATGTCTCTCTCTCTTGCGCTCTCTCTCTCTCTCTCTCTCTCTCTCTCTCTATCTCTGTCTCTCTCTCTCTCTCTATCTCTGTCTCTCTCTCTTGCGCTCTCTCTCTCTCTCTCTCTCTCTCTCTCTCTCTCTCTCTCTCTCTCTCTCTCTCTCTCTCTCTCTCTCTCTCTCTCTCTCTGGGGTGATGAGAAAAAAGGCGCAGCAGGAATTTCTGTTTCTGTGCACTGTTTGGTTAGACAGAGTCATATAACACCAATACGGCGTGTTCACATGTGCCGGAGCGTCAGGGCTGTGAAGGCTATTTACACTAAAGGGCCGTGTGCGGCCGGCACTGGGGCTCCGCCATCCTCCCTGGTTACATGAAGTGAAATAGAATCAGCCTAACCCTCACTGCTCAACTCTGCTCTGTCTCTGGATAACTCTCTCTCTCAGTATACTCTCTTTTTATCTCTCTCTCTCTCTCTCTCTCTCTCTCTCAATACTCTCATTTTCTCACGCCATCTCCATCTCTCTGACTCTATTTTCTCTCTGTCTTTTTCAGTCACTCATGCTCTCTCTTTATTTCTCACACATATTTTTTCCCCCTGTCTCCCCCTCCCTCCCTCTCCCTCTCCCTCCTTCTCCCTCCCTCCCTCTCTTCAGAGAGTAGTGTAGCGGATGTTAGTAATGTTATCACCCTCAACAGTCGGGGCTGCCCTGCTCAGAGCTTATACGTCCATGTGGAGAGCGGTTTCAAAACAGAGGAAGTGTTTCAGTACAGTGTAGGCACCGACACATCTGCAAATAGTAAAGAACAACTCCCTGCCCCTTTGGCCATCAGCACCTATTCTCAGCCTGGAGAAACCCCCCTCTCCAATACTGTTACATCTGTTTGGAGTAAAGTAGGCCTGTGCCCCTCTTCTTACCTTCTGGTACCTTATCACCCCTGCCTTTCAACCGTGTTTCTGATCACACATACTAGAAATGCAGCACACACACACACACACACACACGCAAACACACACACACAGGGAGTTTCTGTGTCTGCTCTCACTGTGTCTCTATTAGTGACTAGTCCAGCTGCGTAGGCATGGGTGGGCCTGGGTGGGCCTGGGCCCACACACTGGGCAGCGAGGCCCACCTAATCAGATTATTTGTATTTCTACCTAAACATGCAAACACCATCATATAGAATTCATAGCAAGCAGTGCACTGGAATGACATTCAGATTCACTGGAATTACATTCACTCTCATGGGATGGGTGGCCAAAAATAACTAACTGAAAGCCACACCCCAATAAATCACAAACATGACCTCATTGAGGCATATGTTACTGTGCTTCTATGGCTATATGCACACTGCCACTGCATATGTCATTTGCTCATTTAGCAAACAAGACAGCTCATAATCCAGTGCCTTTATAACAGTCAACACACATATATTTGAGCTTTAATTACCTTTAAAAATGTTAAATTATCCCTTAGCCTTATGGCAAAATATGTAGAATAACCTGAGATTAGCTATTAAACTTCAAATGTTTATCTTTGCCCCATGGCAAAATGTGTAGAATCCCCCCCATACCCAAATGTCTGCAGGCCCACCCACCAATGTATTTCTGGCTACACTACTGGACTAGCCTTGGTGAGAATTGTCAGTCTTTCTTTCTTGTTATTGATGTTGCAGGTTTTTTTCTGCAGTTTTAATCTGTTGATAATTCCATGTCTATTGTCTACACCTCCTGTGATTCCCATCATCTAGTGAATTAGTGAGGCCTTGGCCTTGGCTGCTGTTGAAGGCAATCCAGCCCGAGCCAGGGTTTCCACACACACTTTGAGTTACAATGACTAATACCTTACCATTTGGCAGACATAGGCTGGGATCAAAGGTCAACCCCAGGTAAATAAATACATTGATAAACCACACCATTGGCTCCATGGTGACTACATTACTGTAACTCTGTTTGATTGGTTTAAAGTTGCCCCCCTCCCATTTGGTTTATCAATAACAAATCAGAAGCCAGCTACACTTAGGCATCTTTAGGGCTACTATCATGGAAAATACTGTATGTGTTTAATGGTTATACAGTTTTATACAGCACAAAATACTAGTTGAATAGCATAGTAGATAAGGTCCATAAAGTTATATCCATTGTTGAAATGTTCGAAATGATATTGGATTCATATTTTTCCATTGTTATTATCTTCTATTCTGATATATAATATAATATATATAATATAATATATAATAATATAGTCCCTGCCCTGCCCCTCCTGGGATAGCGGTTGTTTCCTCACAGACTCTACCTCCAGCCTGCTCAAAAGGCAGGTATAGTGTTTCTTCCTGGGACTTGCACTAGGCCTGACCCCAGCGCATATCCAGCGCATATAAAACATGTTAGCTAATGGGGCGGGCAGCAGGGCCAAGTCCGAGCGTTTGATCAGGAAATCCTGCATGCGCCATACTGGATGGAAATTTGATTAGTAGCCATGGTGACGAAGAGATGAGATCCACACTGCTTTCGCTCGAGCGGATGTGACAGCGAGTGTTTTTCCGCGTCTCCCAGCGCAGCGGGATCACAAGGGCTCGGATACAGGGCATTAGATAATGCGCGCGTAATTGAATGCATCGGCAAAAGCTGGGGGAAGTGGAGACGCTTCTGATCGAGGCCTGTGATAAGATAACCGCACCATTTACTTGATTTAATTATTCCCAATGCCCCGTGCACCACCTGTAATGTAATGCCTTGCATTTACAGAAGTGGAAAACTGAAATGCTGGGCAACATATGGTCTGGAAATGAATAAATCAAGTAGGCCTACTTTTTAGGCCTATTGGCTACTGTCTTGATGCGTTTTTGCACATGGATTGAGGAGCGAGGCCATGTCAAGGTGGCGCGTCGCGCTGCGACAAATCAACGACCTGAAGGGTGAAAGTAGATCCCAGTAGTCCGGAATCTAGATCCAAAACAAACATGTCAAACCTAGTTAGTTGGCAATGACAAGACACTCTCTGGAATACCGAGGTGTATATTGTTTCTGATTCTGTTTTTATATCCACATGTCTCAGTCCCAATCTTAAACAATCTTTACAATCTAAAACAGGTTGGCCAAGTGCATAGAAAATAAATCACTAATTTAGAAGGAATTGAATATTTAAACTCTGTGTCAACACTGTCAAACATGCATAATTAGGCTTTTCAATGTGAACTAGGCTTTTTTCATTAGTGGAGATTCAATTGAATTAGTTTTAATTAATTTCCCTATGAGACCAAAGGACAGCAATATTTTTAATATACTGTATATCTGTAGTTCCTTCCACTAACCAACTATAACATCTATTTCCGAACACTTCTCATCAATATTGACCTATGAAGATAAATACTCACACAGAATGCCTCAACCATTCTCCTGGGAATATGAGAACGATGAAATAGTGACCATAAAAAGAGAAAGCCGATCATTTCCCAGACATCTGTGAAAAATGTAACCTTTCCGTCGCTCTCATGATGTCAGTTCGCCGCTGTTTTCTGGGGGGATTGCGCTAAAACGCTAGTGACAGAGCCAAGGAAAACAATTCCAAATGAAGCCCAGCGCGGGAAAAGAGACACTAGCAACAAAAGGAGTTAGATATGGATCATTGGGTCTGCGCGCGGGCCGCAGCTTGAACCAATTATTGGTGTCATCTTGATCCAATTTAATCAATCCGAGGGGGGACTCGAGGGGGGCGGGTGCAAACGTTGGTCAAATATCCCCCCCCCCCCCCTTCTCCCTCTACCCCTGTTGTGACCACTGGTGACTGGTAAGAGAATGGTCAGTAGCCACCTGATTTGAATGCGTAATTCGACACATAACATAACATTTCCACACTATTTTAACAATGTTTACAATAGGTCAAATTGGGAAGACCCCATTCGCTATATACTGAAAGTGAAACGAGATTGGGAGGATTTCAATTTGAATATGTGTCCACTAGAGAAAACAAAGTTTTATTTTTAGAGATCCAGAGAACTGTCTTTATCTCCCTGCAAAATGTTTTTATATCCGTGCCAATAAGCAGCCACCCGCCCCTTTCCCCCTCCGTTTTCTGTGGCTATGGCTGAGCGGTAATGGGAGACGAGGCTGAGCGCTATAGCCTTGTGGCGCACGAGCCCTCCTTAGCACAGTGACAAGTTTGTATTTAGAACCTTACATAGTTTTTTATCTGACAAGATGGTCGATCCATTGCATGATAGCCTTTAGTTATATTTGTTTTGTATTTATAAGCATGTCATAATACACCACCCTCTCCCTCTCTCACGAACGAACGCACACACACACACACACACCCACACACACACCATGGCTCAAGGGTCTGATATATGGCGCCAGAGAAAACCTTCACCCTTCCTAAAACAATCCGTGTTTTAATCAAGAAACCTGTAGAATTAATTAGGGTTTAAGAAAATAATACACAGTAGTACTTATTATTATATCTTAAACCGGGTCTCGTTCCCAATTACCCTAAATCGTTGTGTTGACATGGTCAGTGTTTTCACTGATAATATTGACATTATTTCAGGTAATGCGTCTTGGCACGGTGGGTAAATGTAGTGGTCATTGCGATTCCATTACTTGTTAATAGCATAGTGGAATAGATTTCAAAAAAATAAAAAACATATTTCCAACATCAAAGACTAGACGCAGGGGTAGGCTATTCAAATATAAACCCTACGAGCTCCGGAGCTTGCTGGTTTTCTGTTCTACCTGATACTTAATTGCACCCATCCGGTGTCCCATGTCTAAATCAGTCCCTGAAAAGATGCAGTGCAACTGGCTTCGAGGTCCAGAGTTGAGTGGACTAAAGGTTGACTTGGCTCCGTTAGAACGTTAGTTAGCGCTGCGAGTAGAGTTCACCAAGGCCTTTGATACATGCTTTAACTCAGATTTTAAAGTAAAGAACTAAGGGTAACACATATTTTTAATGTTTTTTTGTTTTCAAATCAACAATTAGGCTACGCCTCAAAAATAAGCATTCCACTTTACGCACAAGGTTACAAGTTTAGGCACAAGCATCATGTGCATGTAGCAAGTGTCGCCAAATAGTATAGCATATTCAGCTAAATAATTGTCTCTCACTCGATGCTTCTAGGCTCATCCTTTCCATAGGGTAGGCTATATAAAAGGGTAATTCGTTTATTTGCATTAAGACATTCAGCCTTCCTCGGGTCCCCTTAACAGTTGTTGCAGTAATTACATCGACATAATACCCTTATGATGTTCTAGCACCGCTGGAAGCCACCGTGTGCATCCGCAGGATGGTAGGCCTATTACACAAAGCCGGCTCTAGTTCTCCAAATAAAAAATGGACTCCATCGACTGTTGACCTTGGCTCGACTTTCTCCCTTTCTATTTTTCTTAGGTTTTTAACACAAACCCCTGAAAGTATATTTTTAAAGTCTGAAGCAAATTCGATTAAGCCTCTTTACTCACGCCGGTGCAGACATAGGCTACCAATCGCTGTCTAAACTCCTGTCTGCTCCTTGTTACCTATAGCGGCGCTGAGACACTGAACTCACTGAAACCGTCTCGGCCTGAAAGCCTATATCCCTCCGTCCACATCTGATGGAGGGGGCCGAGGTTTGCAGCACATTACCGCTTTATTGAATTAATTACGATAAGGATCATAGCTTAAACGCGGGGTGAGGCGAGGGGCGTTTTTCAGCGAAGATAGCTCCGAGCAATTTCTCCCCTGAACGATCGCGCAGGGTTATTGGATCTGTCAGGCCTGAACTCCGTGGCACAGGAACGAACTCCATAAGGTAAAGAGGTTGGGCACAGTTCGCGGCGGTGATCCCTATACCTCTGCTACACAGGGAAATTTGTACTACATACTGAACAAATAACGAGAGAGAGAGGCAGGCAGGGCCATCGTTTCCATGGTGCTGCATGCAACTCCAAAGGCTTGGAGGAGAGAGTGGGGTTTCCCGGGGTCTCGCGCCATATACAGTTTCACCCGATGAAATGAACTGTATCATTCTATTATGATGCCGGTTGGATTTGTAACGACCTTACCCAGTTTGACTTGTTTGCCTGTATAATAAGGCGACGTCCACGAGTCTACAGCATCAACGCATATAGGCCTAGTAAAAACATTACAAAATAGCCATTTTTTTGCGTTGGGTGCGCAGTTGGGAAAACCAAGAAGACCTCCCATGAACTTCACATCAAAGGATTTCTCTTCCAGTGAGTGAGTCCGTTCTCATTTTCTCAAAATCACCCATCACAATGTTGAAAGTATTAAAAGACATTAGTAGAGAATTCATGTCGTTTGTTTTTGAATAACAAAGGTACTGACACGTCGGGCGGAACTAGTTTCGGTTTCTGTCCGTTTCCAATTAGCGGCCTTGTTGATCAATAGCGCTGCTGAGGGCGTTATGGCTGCTGATGATGTTTTTATTCCTTTGTGAGCCAACCAACATTTCAACACATTTGACAGCCCTCCCAGGCTCCCTTCTTTACTTTTTATATACTCCACACGAGGTGTATGTGTGGACAAGAGCTAAGTGTGCGCAGATGTACCACAATATTTTTACTGTAAGAGAGAATCTTTCAGCGACAATAACCTGCAGCTGAATCAGCGCGCTGTCCTGCCACGCGAGAGCCTTTCATATGGACGCAAAAATATCTCGAGAATGTGCGCGCTGTCTTTTCATTTTGTTATACCTGACCACTCTCTCACAGATGCTCTTTCTCTGCTCTACTGTTCACACACACAATTGTAGCCTATGTAACCACTTTCTCCTTCAGCACGTCTACCTTTTCTATGGCCTACACACACACACACACACACACACACACACACACACACACACACACACACACACACACACACACACACACACACACACACACACACACACACACACACACACACACTTTGGTGTAACCACTATCACTTATCACAGCACATATACTGGCAAGTGCCACTTGCCTAGGCCTATGCCACATGCAGGCACACTCAGTATAACCTACGAACACCCTTTGCCAACACACACATTCATCCCCTAGTTGTTGATTGAGAGAAGACACAGTTATTGGGTATTTGGGGAAAAACAGTGAGGAGATTAGATGCAATCACAGCCTTGTGCAGCTGGCTCTTGTTTAGAGAGTTGAGAATCTCCAGGGGGAGGAAAACTAATTCCCATTCAAAACACATCAGCCTCAAATGTGCCCATGCCAGAAGAGAGCATTATTAACAGAGCTGGGGCTGATTCCAGATCAGTGTATAGGGTCTGTCTGGTGTGGGTTCAGTCACTGATGTCCGCAATTAGACTGGTCTGAGAACAGCAACTGGAGTCTCATTATTTTCCAGTTAAATTCAAATATTTGTTATTGCCTATAAAGATATTATCTCCAAATCCGTTTATAATGTCCTAATATAATTATGTTATTGATTTAGAATGTAGGTTGATCTAAGTTAGATAATGTAGCCAAGTTGTCCACTGTTAGGTCTCATTCCCAGCTGTACTATATCTATGGTATGATTTAGAAATGTAAAGTTGCACCCCTGCTGGTAGTATACAGGTGCAGTATCTTAATTTGATCACTCTTTTGTTGTTGAGAAATTTCCTGCACTTCAGGAAATGTAAGCGTGTTGTGTATTCAAGGTTTAAAAAGGCTTCTAAAGTTTGTAATTTCTTGATTTGCCCTAACCAACCCCTACCAAATGTTTCCATTAATGATAATCCACATAATAATTCACATTTCCTGTTGCTGCAGGATTATTTTCCTGCTGTAGCAAACTGGCTCAAATTAAGATCCTACATCTGTAGTCCGTATTGACCCTTTCCATATCATCATAATCAGAGTCAGACTAAACCAAGAGGGCTGGGCAGTCCAGGAATGGGGGGCACAAGAGGGGAGAGGTGGAATGGAGGTTATGGAAGGGTGAGAGGCTATAGGGGGACAAGAAGGGATAGCATACTTTTTTGGGGGTTGTAGAGAAGGGGAGAGGGGTTAGAGGAAGCAGGGGGTCCAGCGTTTTAGAGTGGGGTGTATTCGGAGCTGGCCAGAGCCTCATTCCTTGTAGGGGTGTGTTGTTTTAGGGGTTCCTGGGGGAGGCAGTCTAAGGGGTCAGGGGCGGTTGAGATTGGGGAGGTTGGAGAGCGGGGGGGGTTAATTGTGTTACTGTAATACTGTAAGCCCAGAATCAGCACAAGGTGTGGAAAGCAATTTCTGGGCACTCGAGCTGTCTGGCCCAAGATATGTCATTTAAAGTGACTGAATGTGCACCCCCCTCTAACTCTATCCCTTCATTCCTCCCGTCACCCTCTTATTCTCTATTCTATTTCTTGAGTAAACACTTGATTGGAATTAAAGGTAGTCGACTTTGGACCGCCAGCCAGAGAACACAGAATTGGACCTGGATCTCAAGAACTCCATGCACAAAAATACTATTTCACACTCGCACACAGAACCTTCTTCACTATCTCTCCATCTCTCCATCTCTGCCTGCTCTCTATCGCTCCATCTCTTTTCATCATGTCTCGTGTCCTGTCCTCATTTCTCCTCACTACTTTACTCACTCCATCCTGGGGTTCTCGCCCCCAAACCTCTCCTCTTTCACCCTGCCTCAATTTCAGATGTGTTAACTTGTGAGTGGGGCCAGGAGTTTTTCCTGTGCAGCCAGTAGCTTTATAACCAGGGCCAGGAGTTTTTCCTGTACGGCCAGTAGCTTTATAACCAGGGCCAGGTGTTTTTCCTGTACGGCCAGTAGCTTTATAACCAGGGCCAGGTGTTTTTCCTGTACGGCCAGTAGCTTTATAACCAGGGCCAGGTGTTTTTCCTGTACGGCCAGTAGCTTTATAACCAGGGCCAGGTGTTTTTCCTGTACGGCCAGTAGCTTTATAACCAGGGCCAGGTGTTTTTCCTGTACGGCCAGTAGCTTTATAACCAGGGCCAGGTGTTTTTCCTGTACGGCCAGTAGCTTTATAACCAGGGCCAGGTGTTTTTCCTGTACGGCCAGTAGCTTTATAACCAGGGCCAGGTGTTTTTCCTGTACGGCCAGTAGCTTTATAACCAGGGCCAGGTGTTTTTCCTGTACTGCCAGTAGCTTTATAACCAGGGCCAGGTGTTTTTCCTGTACGGCCAGTAGCTTTATAACAAGGGCCAGGTGTTTTTCCTGTACTGCCAGTAGCTTTATAACCAGGGCCAGGTGTTTTTCCTGTACGGCCAGTAGCTTTATAACCAGGGCCAGGTGTTTTTCCTGTACGGCCAGTAGCTTTATAACCAGGGCCAGGTGTTTTTCCTGTACGGCCAGTAGCTTTAAAACCAGGGCCAGGTGTTTTTCCTGTATGGCCAGTAGCTTTATAACAAGGGCCTCTCCTCCCTCTGTCCTCTCTCCTCTCTCCTTCCTCCTCTGTCCTCTCTCCTCTCTCCTCCCTCCTCTGTCCTCTCTCCTCTGTCCTCCCTCCTCTGTCCTCTGTCCTCTCTCCTTCCTCCTCTGTCCTCTCTCTCCTCTCTCCTCTCTCCTCTCTCCTCTCTCCTCTCTCCTATGTCCTCTCTCCTCTCTCCTCCCTCCTCTCTCCTCTCTCCTCTCTCCTCTCTCCTCTCTCCTCTCTTCTCCCTCTGTCCTCTCTCCATCCTCCTCTGTCCTCTCTCCTCTCTCCTCCCTCCTCTGTACTCTCTCCTTCCTCCTCTGTCCTCTCTCTCCTCTCTCCTCTCTCCTCTCTCCTCTCTCCTCTCTCCTCTCAACTCTCTCCTCCCTCCTCCGTCCTCTCTCCTCTCTCCTCTGTCCTCTCTCCTCTCTCCTCCCTCCTCTGTCCTCTCTCCACTCTCCTCCCTCCTCTGTCCTCTCTCCTTCCTCCTCTGTCCTCTATCTCCTCTCTCCTCTCTCCTCCCTCCTCTCTCCTCTCTCCTCTCTCCTCTCTCCTCTCTCCTCTCTCCTCTCTCCTCTCTCCTCTCTCCTCCCTCTGTCCTCTCTCCTTCCTCCTCTGTCCTCTCTCCTCCCTCCTCTGTCCTCTCTCCTTCCTCCTCTGTCCTCTCTCTCCTCTCTCCTCTCTCCTCTCTCCTCTCTCCTCTCAACTCTCAACTCTCTCCTCCCTCCTCCGTCCTCTCTCCTCTCTCCTCTCTCCTCTCTCCTCTCTCTTCTCTCCTCTCTCCTCCCTCCTCCGTCCTCTCTCCTCTCTCTGGGCCCAGTGTGAATGTTCCATTTATGTTTTTCTCACTTGTGGCCTAATTATTTGTTGTGCCATGGTACAGTAAATGTTTCTGATGAAGATAGGAACGATGAGAAAAGCACTCTTTCATTTGTTTTCTGTTTGTTTTCTTTTCCTCCCTCTCTCCTCTCTTTTAGAACGAAGAGGGCGACTCTTTATCTGGTAGCCAAGTTTACACGTCGTCGGACAGAAAGAAGCTTCAAACAAACAATCTCTACTCTTAACGTAAACACCAGTGTTAACTGGCCTAAATATTTACCTTTTCGCTCTTTTCATCACTCTACCCATCCTGTCTTTCACGTTGAAGTGCCACACGCCTAGCGCTGGCGTTGAGATGGCTATCACACACTCAGTGTATCAATCATTTGGGTAGACGAGGGTATAAAACATATGGGCCCCCTAGCCCTTGGGGTGCAATGGTAGGAGGGTTATGAGGTGTGTGTGTGTGTGTGTGTTTGTTTGTGTGTGTGTGTGTGTGTGTATAAACTCTTTAAATGAGATGTTGACAGAAGAGGTAAACTGGAGGTACACACACAAGCACAGAGGGAGGAAGAGAGAGAAAGAGAGAAAGAGAGAGAGAGGGGATAAGTGTGTCGGATAAGTGTGTTTTCATAACAGTTTCCATAATCAAAATAAAACACACACACACTATGACTGCTCCTCCAGTAGAGCAACGCCTTAGGAAGGAAATGTTAGGGTTTAAAATGACACACAATGACAAAGACACAAACACACACAAACTCTCAGATAACGTCACTCACACAGGACAAGCTCATTCACGTAAATGCACTCTACTAACCATAAGTCCCAAACATATGTATGTACACACATACACTCACCCTGCATCTCTCAATCTCCCTCCACAGCCATTGTGTTTGTATGTTTGTTCAGGGGTCTACACATCGCTGCTTTTGTTTTGTTCTCTCAGTTGCCCCGACAACCACTTTTAAACACTGTTCCTGTGTGTGTGCGTGTCGGTGTGTGTGTGTGTGTCCGTGTGGGTGGGTGTGTGTGTGTGTGTGTGTGAGTGCGTGCGTGTGGGTGTCCGTCTGCGCCGGTGTGTGTGATGTGTTGGATATGGGCAGCTGTAGTCCAGCAAGCTGACAGTGTTAAAGTTGTGCATCAGTTGACACCCCAGCAAGAGCCTGCTTGTTAGCCAGAGACACATTCTACCCTGTCACTGCAGACACCTGCTGCTGTAGCCTGGCTGAGAGAAACGTCACAACACAACACTAACCCCACTACCAACCCATACACTACACACTACACTATACACTAACCCCACTACCAACCCAGACACTACACACTACACTATACACTAACCCCACTACCAACCCAGACACTACACACTACACTATACACTAACCCCACTACCAACCCAGACACTACACACTACACTATACACTAACCCCACTACCAACCCAGACACTACACACTACACTATACACTAACCCCACTACCAACCCATACACTACACACTACACTATACACTAACCCCACTACCAACCCATACACTACACACTACACTATACACTAACCCCACTACCAACCCATACACTACACACTACACTATACACTAACCCCACTACCAACCCAGACACTACACACTACACTATACACTAACCCCACTACCAACCCAGACACTACACACTACACTATACACTAACCCCACTACCAACCCAGACACTACACACTACACTATACACTAACCCCACTACCAACCCATACACTACACACTACACTATACACTAACCCCACTACCAACCCAGACACTACACACTACACTATACACTAACCCCACTACCAACCCATACACTACACACTACACTATACACTAACCCCACTACCAACCCAGACACTACACACTACACTATACACTAACCCCACTACCAACCCAGACACTACACACTACACTATACACTAACCCCACTACCAACCCAGACACTACACACTACACTATACACTAACCCCACTACCAACCCAGACACTACACACTACACTATACACTAACCCCACTACCAACCCAGACACTACACACTACACTATACACTAACCCCACTACCAACCCAGACACTACACACTACACTATACACTAACCCCACTACCAACCCATACACTACACACTACACTATACACTAACCCCACTACCAACCCATACACTACACACTACACTATACACTAACCCCACTACCAACCCAGACACTACACACTACACTATACACTAACCCCACTACCAACCCATACACTACACACTACACTATACACTAACCCCACTACCAACCCAGACACTACACACTACACTATACACTAACCCCACTACCAACCCAGACACTACACACTACACTATACACTAACCCCACTACCAACCCAGACACTACACACTACACTATACACTAACCCCACTACCAACCCAGACACTACACACTACACTATACACTAACCCCACTACCAACCCAGACACTACACACTACACTATACACTAACCCCACTACCAACCCAGACACTACACACTACACTATACACTAACCCCACTACCAACCCAGACACTACACACTACACTATACACTAACCCCACTACCAACCCAGACACTACACACTACACTATACACTAACCCCACTACCAACCCATACACTACACACTACACACTACACACTACACTAACCCCACTACCAACCCAGACACTACACACTACACTATACACTAACCCCACTACCAACCCAGACACTACACACTACACACTACACACTACACTAACCCCACTACCAACCCAGACACTACACACTACACACTACACTAACCCCACTACCAACCCAGACACTACACACTACACTATACACTAACCCCACTACCAACCCATACACTACACACTACACTATACACTAACCCCACTACCAACCCAGACACTACACACTACACTATACACTAACCCCACTACCAACCCAGACACTACACACTACACTATACACTAACCCCACTACCAACCCATACACTACAATATACACTAACCCCACTACCAACCCATACACTACACACTACACTAACCCCACTACCAACCCAGACACTACACACTACACTATACACTAACCCCACTACCAACCCAGACACTACACACTACACACTACACTATACACTAACCCCACTACCAACCCATACACTACACACTACACTATACACTAACCCCACTACCAACCCAGACACTACACACTACACTATACACTAACCCCACTACCAACCCAGACACTACACACTACACTATACACTAACCCCACTACCAACCCATACACTACACACTACACTATACACTAACCCCACTACCAACCCATACACTACACACTACACACAACACTAACCCCACTACCAACCCAGACACTACACACTACACTATACACTAACCCCACTACCAACCCAGACACTACACACTACACACTACACACTACACTAACCCCACTACCAACCCAGACACTACACACTACACACTACACTACACTATACACTAACCCCACTACCAACCCAGACACTACACACTACACTATACACTAACCCCACTACCAACCCAGACACTACACACTACACTATACACTAACCCCACTACCAACCCAGACACTACACACTACACTATACACTAACCCCACTACCAACCCATACACTACACACTACACTATACACTAACCCCACTACCAACCCAGACACTACACACTACACACTACACACTACACTAACCCCACTACCAACCCATACACTACACACTACACACTACACACTACACTAACCCCACTACCAACCCATACACTACACACTACACTATACACTAACCCCACTACCAACCCAGACACTACACACTACACACTACACACTACACTAACCCCACTACCAACCCATACACTACACACTACACACTACACACTACACTAACCCCACTACCAACCCATACACTACACACTACACTATACACTAACCCCACTACCAACCCAGACACTACACACTACACACTACACACTACACTAACCCCACTACCAACCCAGACACTACACACTACACACTACACTAACCCCACTACCAACCCAGACACTACACTATACACTAACCCCACTACCAACCCAGACACTACACACTACACTATACACTAACCCCACTACCAACCCATACACTACACACTACACTATACACTAACCCCACTACCAACCCAGACACTACACACTACACACTACACACTACACTAACCCCACTACCAACCCAGACACTACACACTACACACTACACTAACCCCACTACCAACCCAGACACTACACTATACACTAACCCCACTACCAACCCAGACACTACACACTACACTATACACTAACCCAACTACCAACCCAGACACTACACACTACACACTACACTAACCCCACTACCAACCCAGACACTACAATATACAATAACCCCACTACCAACCCAGACACTACACACTACACTATACACTAACCCCACTACCAACCCAGAC